>NC_056733.1:1744441805-1744529461 GCF_019279795.1 Protopterus annectens
GGTCCCAGAATGAGTGACTACAACATATAGTGTGAAAAATATATAAAAAGTATATGTGATGTTCAGGAGAGAGAATATATGTAAAGGTGGACAACACCTGGGATGGTCACAATTCGGATGTGTCCAAAATGTGCTCGCTGAACTGTCAGGTGTGGAGAACATGCATTTGGAACATGAGAGGGTCGTGCAAAATGCACTGTGTGGGTGTTTGGCTACAGGGTGTACAATAGCCTGGTGATAAACCCTCCGTGTTGAGTGGTGATGACTCATGACATATATATATATATGTATGTCATGTACATGACTTATCTCTGTAGTCTCCTACTTTTTAAATGTGGTTTCAACGATACCATTTCATTTAAACCCCGCCCTCTATGTGCTCCCAACCGTAGTATCCAATTAAGTTCAGCTTCCTCTGTTACATTCGTAACATCTCCCAACCTATTTGATGGCTTTTGTTTGTATAAAACCTGATATAGGAAAGTGTGTGTTGGTCCAGACCTCAGGGTGTGCTTTGCTATAGCACTACATTCATCCTTTCTTGATAGACAATAATTGTTATCTCTGATTCTCTCTCTCAGTGATCTATCTGTCTTTCCTGCATAGAAGCAGAAACATTGTATGCAATGTGCAACATATACTATGTGTCTGCTTTCACACTGGGAGTCTATCCTAATCTCCCACAACTTGCCAGTGTCAGGGTGTTTGAAATAGTGAGATTCGTCTATGTAAGGACATTGCGGACATTTTCCACATCTATTAGTATGTTGAAGGCCAACACTAGATAATGTATTTTGGTGATAGGTTGTCTGACTGTTACATAAAATTTGTTTAAGGCACTGCTTATTGCTGAATGTAAAATGGGGTTCAGTGCCAACTATTTGTTTCACCCTATCATCAGTGACAAGAATGTTCCAATGTCTGGATACTGCTTGCATAACAGTTTGTACATTATTAGCGTACGGTATCACAAATGATTCAAACTTGTGCCTTTACGGTCCACTCCCTGATGGTTGAATGTATTCAGAGAAGTAGGGTTGTGCTCTACTGGCCCTAATATGATCAATGCTGGAACAGGTCTTTCGAATTTCTTCTGTGTGGTATCCACGACTAACCAAGCCTTCCTCTAATAACATCAGTTCACTACTGAACAACTCGTCTGTACTTGATAGTCTGGACAGACGCATAGCCTGTCCTTTTATTATATTGTTAAAAATGTGTGGACTATGCATACTTTGTCTGTGTAGGTATGAGGGCTGGTAACATGATTTTCGATGTACCTTTGTACAAACCTTTCCATCCTTTTTGTATACATTAACATCTAAATAATTCACACTATCTAATGAGTATTCAATTGTGAACTTCAAAAAAGTGCTCATTTGGTTCAATTTGTCATGGAATTCAGTTAACAACTCCACTGGTCCTTCCCATGCAAAAAACAAATCATCGACAAACCTTTTGAAGAATCTAATGTGTGTATTGACGATGATATGTTGAAGTTCAAATGTGGCCATCACGAAATTGGCATAACTATTGGCACAGCTTGTGCCCATAGCTACCCCACTGAGCTGTTGATAACATGTGTCATGAAACAGAAATACATTGTTCTCTAGGACTAGTTCCATAAGGAGGCACAGTAGATCTACCTTACTTCGATCTAATTTCACAACTTCAATCAAAAACCACTTCAGATACAATAATCCCTGATCATTAGGAATGCACGTAAATAATGAAGCAACATCCATAGTGACAAATATTACATTGTCCACATACACTATTGTACTCATTTCCTTATATAGATCTTTTAAAAATTGTTCAGTGTCTCAACACATATTCATGTCCATTCAAAAACTGTTTAAGCTGTTGTTCGAGGTAGATGGATAGTGGCTCTGTCAACCATCCCGTCCCTGATACTATGGGTCTAAATTCTGGCAAATGTGAATTTTTATGAATCTTGGGCAATCCCGTGATAGTAGGTATTACAGGAATATCAACTATAAAATAGTTAAATAAATTCCTCATTAATGAGGCCCATACATTTGCATTCATACAAACTGTCATAGATGTTACTTTGCATGTCGTATATTTGTTCAACCGGTATCACTTTGTAGGAAGTGTTGTCAAGCAACTGTAGCATTTTTTCAGTGTAGTAGTCACTGTCCAACACCACTACCGGCCCTCCCTTGTCCACCGGTCGAATAGTGATGCTGTTGTCAGTGCGTAAGCTACTGAGTGCATCCTGCTCCAATCTCGTTAGATTACCTGTAACATTTTGATCAAGGCACAGGTCATCATGCACACTGTTCTCTACAGCTCTTATAAATACCTCCAAATTGGCTTGGAAATGAGGAGTGAAAGTACTCCTTTTTCTAAATTCCATTGGAGATGTGACTTTCTGTGAGTCTACCCTGTATGGCCATCTGCAGTGGTAGCAATGCTTCCTTAAGATTTTCCATATGAATGTTGGTCTCTGTCTTCTGTTTGGCACTGGATTTTGAAGTGTCTAGCTGTTTGTTAATTTTCTGTCTTTTGGAAAGAGTTTCCTTCTTAGGGGAAACTATTGCAGAATACTATGTTTTGCTGATTTGTGTCTCCATGTTTTCAGATTCTCTCGACATATTTTAGCTAAACATGTTATGGAACATCCCAGTCATACCTTTGGTTTCAAAGTTTTGGAAATGTTGCCATTGAGCCTTAGAGCAGGTGATAGCAATAACCAGTTGGCCATTAGGGAACTAAAATGGATTTTTATTTTAAGGGCACATACACCCCCAGGTATTAATTATTCAGTTTCTATTAAACCTGTATTGGATAATCGAAAGAAGTATTGACCATTTAACATATATGCAACCTGCAGTTCAGTTTAAATAAATAATATATTATTTTAGCATTGTTATTAATTTAATATAAATTTTGATAACATTATTATTTTTATTTTTATTTTTACTTGATAGTTATGATGATATTTTCTAGAGGTTATTTGTTTACTGATGTTTTGGTCTAGGTGGACTTGTTGTTCATCTTGTAATTTCAGATGGCTTGTTCATAATTTAATAGTAGAATATTGTGTTTTTTTAAAGTGAATAGTTATTTGTATTGTTCTGAACCAGGTTTATGTCTGTTTGAAATAGACTTCGTATACCAATTGTTCTAGGTATTGTATATAGTTTAATTTATTATTTAGTAGTTTAAATATTTTCAATGGGCTTAGATAGAGTTAGAATTTATTTATCTTTTAGATTTTGTTGCCACAGAGTCTGTTGTAGCAGCATGTGGTAGAGACAGAGGCTCTGAGAGCATCAGAGATATGAGAAATCGATTTTGACTGTCAGTACTTTTGACACAAGTACGAACATCTCTGACTTAGATTGCTTATGTCTTGTCTTGTTTTGCGTGGTTTGTTTTGCATGTGGGGAATGCTTAGAAGTTAAGGCTGAAGCATTATATGGTGAGTAGTTTTCATTACTATGGATTCTGGTCATATTTTAAGTTTATTAGATATATTTCACTTGTTAATAAGTTTTACAAGTGTTGGTTGGTCATCTGTGATGTTACTGATAAAAAGAGACGCTGCTTGACGTTTAAACGCTATTTTATTCTGTCATTGAGGGCGTTTTTAATCATTTCAGCCATCTGGCGAATAACACCTTTTTTAATAAGTTACGATAAGGCAGTTGCTTACTCGCCAGGTTTGGCCATCTCGAATTTTGTTATGCAGCTAGGTATGGGAGTGACAGACATTAGGAAGGTTTGAGATGTGTGGATTCTCAGTTCGGATGTGGGGCGTTCCCGTATATGAATGTTTTTGAACTTGGGAGTTCTCGCTTCTTTCCTTATGTAAAGCTGTGAAGTAAGAATGATGTTCATAAGGAGATCAGTTTAGCCATTACATTTATTATATTTATTATGTTTTAGTTTTTGCTTTTAGATCTTTTATTACTACTTGATAAGGTTGTCGGATGTTAGGGACCTTATGCGGAAGTAAGATTGATGGATGATGTCTGGTTCTTAAGAATTTAAGATCTGAAGGTGGTTTGGTGATAGTTTCGAGTTGATATGAGGGATCTTTTACTATATATATACTTTATTAGTAATGTTCTAATGAGGCATTTTATATATCTTTATGCCATGTAGACCTTATGTGGTCTAGCGATTCAGCTTTAAAAAGATGGTCTCGCCGGCTTCAAAAGTTAAACAATTTTAATTTGTTAATATATGTTCTTAGTCAAATGAATACAACATTATTAGGTCATGAGTTTGTAATAACATCAGAGTGCATTCTATAGAAGAGTGTGGCAACAAACTGTAAGCTAATATTAACTGGCTTTAACTCATTATTTGTGATGTATTTGTCTTTTATGATAATATCATCTGTGCGCTATACACTAAATGTATTGCATTAATAGAGCACTGGATGTTCTTGCCACTGAGTGATTTTGGAATGTTGTTCATACTACTTTTTAATGTTAGGGTTTTGCCGCTTTAAGCAAAACATTAATTGTTTCAGTTGTGTTTTAATTGTTAATTGATCACCTGGTTTTTCCCGCCTAAAAGCTATGTATAAAGATGGTTCATTTGCTTTCAATGTTTACACCTGATGAAGCGTAGCTAACCTACGCGAAAGCGCTTGTGCAGTTTTTATGGAAAAATAAAGAAAGTTTTATTTGATTTTTCTGTGTGGTGACTCCTGTCTGGATCTAATATTGACAGTTTGGTTTTTCCTTTTTCCAAACGGAGTCTTTGTTTTGTGGCTGCAGTTCTTTATATATATATATATATATATTTTAGCAGTAGTAGAAGTCTGTTTCCAGATCCAACTTGTGATGTGCCTATTCAGGCCTATAGTATACACGTGGGGATAGCTCCCTGGAGTTATTGAGACTTAGAACAGTATATAATCTCTCAGTATATATCCAAAACCTCGAAGTTTACATGGATGTAGTTTGCAGAATTATTAGAATCTGACTTCTTGGTTGTAGAGGAGTGGCTAAATGACAAAAAGTTTACTAATTAGGTAGGAGCCTCATGGAAAGGGTGTTTACAGGACATCCACCATCTTGGAAACCAGAGGCTGATAACTTAGATGTCAGAGTCTGTGGCCTGTATAAAAGTAAAGACCCTTCTATAAATCACAGTAAACAGAGTCAAACTGGAAGACTTGTTAAATTTAGAGAAGGAAAAATCCTGATTTATTAACTCACCTTTGTATGAAATCCATGTAAAAATGTTGTTAAAAACATGTAACAGCAAATATATTACAGTAATAATGTCCAAGTCATACAATTATACCATAAAAAATAGTAGAAACACCAAGGGAATAAGATGCCAGATTGCTTGTTTATAATATCTAGATGCCTCTAAACTGGCCATGTGGACATGTGTGTGCAAGATAGCCTGATCATCCTAATGTTGTACATTAAAAGACATGCCATGAGTCGCTGCTATGTAACATAGGACTGTATTTTCTTAATCTTTTTCCTCACTGCAAGTTGAGAACTGTCAGCAATAATACAATCAACTTCACCCATCTACCCCTGGTGAGGCAATCATTAATTACAGCTGGCCATCTTAAAAGCAGCAATCAGACTTGTGTTATGTTACTAACACCTCTCTCTGGCAGCAACCTGAACATTCCCAGATGCGTGGGTATGTTTTCTGCCTTCACCAGAAGGTATTCACATTCCTGGCACATGCTCCATAAAGGTTACCTCATACATTGCTTAGCAAAACCCAAGCACATGTCCTTATTATTGCACCTTACAAGATGCCTTGCCTCTGAAAAGTATCTGCAGAGCAGCAAGGTCATCTTTCCCCAGGGTCAATCCCTCATTCCCATCATCCTCCGTCTGGCTCCTCCTGCATCCAAGCAACTAAAAACTATCATTTGAGTCACAGCCAGGACTTTATTGCGTCACCATGCAGTCATGACATATAATATGCCATGTCATGACTGTATTTTAGAAAAGTAGGAATGGCTGAAACCCCTATCATCCCAAAAAGAATGTGTTTTTTTCCACTCTTTCTGGAAAAAAATGTTGACTTAAAATGTTACTGAGTTTTTATGTTTATCTCTAGAAGACCACAATGCTCAGTGAAATACTTAAAAACAGAGTACATTTTCTTTGTATTCCATGTGCATGAATATTATGGTTCACACCTAGTATCATTTTAGTTGTCTTTTAATTTATGTACATCCTCCACCCTTTCAGATACAGGATGTTTAGAACCTTTCAATTTACTCTGAAAATATTATAATACCTAGCTGAATAGAGGAAACCTATCCCTTCTACTAAGAATGCCTCTCCTTGGTTTAGCATACTCTTCTCTCCGTAACCTCACTTTAACTGCCTACTTTAAGATCAGATGAGCTGATTATCGCACCTACCTTTCTACTTTTTATTGTCATACCATTCCAAACGGTATGTCATTTCCTCTGGTTTTTATTACCATAGTACGCTAGTTTTACTTACTGCAAGGCACACCAGATGCCATCAATTTAAAGATTTAGTCCATTCTGGTTAAATGTATTATTTTCTTAAGCACATTATGCTTTTAAAACAGACTTTTCTTGGTGGGGGAAACATCTGAGTAAAGAATGGCAAATTTAACCAGTCAAGTACTCATACATATTTAGAAAACAAATGCATCCAGTCAGAGGCATGAAACTATAGTTTAAGATTAGCAGAATAGTAAGAGGCAAATTCAAAGACCAGGAAAGTCAGACATTTATTAGTAATTCCGTAAATTTCTCCTTATTGAGGGAACAGACAGAAGTCGCCAAATCTATACATCACTTACAGCCATATTTAACAAGGAAATACTCACTTTTATATCTTAAGTCTGCTGCTACATACATCATACAGCACTGAAATACAGCAAGCTGACAGAAATAAATATTAGCTGTTGGCATCTGTCAAACAAAGCTGTGCAACAAACAGCTTTAGCATGCACATGAGAAAGGAAACCAATACTATTAAATCCCAAGTATTCATGTCTCAGATTTCATCAATCTCATCTCCTGCAAAACTATCACATCAGTGCCTGCCTCTGGGTCTACAAATACAAAAACTGTGTTCTTCCATAATAATGTTAGAAATACTGAGCGTGGTAACTATGAACAAAAATTGCATTATTCCATAGACCAGCTGGAAACTGTGTGGTACTACTATTGCCTTTAAACCCTTCTACTGCTGCTGGGTAGTACATAGCACATCAGGAAAACAAATACTTTGCTATTCTATTATGAAACTTTCATCTGTCTAACCAAGTTTAAGTAATTGACTCATCTTACCTGACCTACTAAACGCTGACAAGATAGCTCTGTACCCCCCAAAAAACATATCTTCTACGTTCACAAAATTATACTTTCTATATGCTGACACACTATTATGAACTGCACCCAAAATATTTTATTTATTAGTCCAACAAATGAGGGAAATTATCTTCATGATCCCATTTTGTTGCAGCCAAGATGCTAATACTGAAACTTCTCAGGGTACTTTTGCAAGTGTTCAGAATGTCTGTTGAGATGTGCTATGTAGAATGGTCAAGGTTTCACCAGATACATCAAACTCAAATGTTTCCGATCACTGAATCACTAATTCTAGCTTTTTAGCTATGCCTTAAATCTTAACATGCATGGTTAGCAAAACCATTCGCTTTAAAGTCTTACAAGTCTCAATGAACACTAACAGGGCTTGCTCAAGTGACACATTCATTTCAGCTCTAAAGATATTTTGATTACTTAAGTGTTCATTCTAAAGGTCAACAAATTAAGTACTCATTCAGACTTTCACTCAACTTTACCTAAGCTCACAACACACTCAATGTTTCTTCTATACTACATGCACTCACCCCACTTTAAATATTTGACTCATCTGTAAATACAATCATAGGTTCATAGTCAAGTACGATGCTAGCTGCCCTTTACAGGCCATTTTTTAAGCCTAGCCGGTTTCTCTTTTTGTAGTGAAATAATCTACTGGCCTTATCCATCCAATGGTCGATAATTATATTACCCCTAATAAGAATAACTGGGATCATACCCCAGATAAATTGAGGGGACCTATGCACTGGATAATCATTTAGGAGCTGCCTCTGTCCATTAGTAGTAAGGGGGGCAGTCCTGGGTTAAATTTTCTGTTTCCCATCCCTAGATCTAAGTTGCACTTGAAATTAGACAGGGATGAATTTTGTTTTATGTGAATGCAGAGTTTGTTTCACAGCAGTGGTATCTTCTGTGAAATGTGCCTGTCCCTCCAAACCATTCTGTTGATGTTACAGAAGAGGTTTAGATCCCTAGTATGAGTATTTCTGATGCCATTTGATTTGCTGATGTGCAGTATATCCATCAGTAATGGGTCGAAGGATGCCTTGCATTCCAGAAACAAGTCACATTTTAGTAATCTGTAGTATATAGTGACACGGCTTTGAGAAGGTCCATGTAGGACATGCAGTTTCGGCCTTGTACCCATTTAGTAAGGTATCTCTGTGGAGATTCCAGTTATTGCATGTGTCTGGACAGATACATGCTGAAGGGGGCATTATATTCAAAGACTGGCCAAATGAGGGCTGACTAAAGGCGAACAAATGACATCCCTAAATCTAGAGAGAGACAGTCCCTTTGTTTATTATAAGCTGTGCAATATAGAAGGACTTTCTTGCAACAATAGACACATATTGATCAAAACTTAGGTCACTGTCAACATAAGTTCTCAAATCCCAAACAGTTGGATCAACTCGTAAGACAGTATTGTCAATGTGGTAGTTCCCTGGGGTAGATGACTTCCTAAATGATACAATAATGAATTTTTTGGCTTTTAGTTTCAGACCATGACTTGACACCAGTTATTTGAGACAAAACTTCCTGCAGGATGACCATGTAATTTGGAAATTCAATGACTACTACTAGCTTACAGTCATCTGAAAGATTTGTCAGCCAGAACCCATTGATATTAGCTTTTCCTTAGGTGCCAAACTGGACATGTCCCAACACAGAACCCTGTGGGACACCACTGGTGACTGGCCTCTCTGTGGAGATACTTTCTCCTCTTTTGACTGTCTGCATCCTATCTGTGAGCCAGTCGGTAATCCAACAGGTGACACAGAGGTTTATTCAACTTTTCTATCATGCCTGAGTAGGGAACTGTGTCAAAAGCTTTGGCCAGGTTGAGGTATGCAGGGTGTACCATTTTGCCTTCATGCACTGCTTTGGTGACCTTTTCAAAAAATTTGCTGGGTTAAGTAAGCCTGACCTGCCCTTGATGAATTTAAACTCAGACGGGTCCAGTGTTTGGAGGTTCCCTATGTCCTGATCAATTCCATTGTGATGACGTGAGATAGTGCCAGCTATGCCAGAGAAAGTAGGGCACTGGATTTGTAACATATGCCGGCATAGCTAACTGGAGTTTTTTAAAGAATTATATGTCATTTATACATCAAACTGATTTGTACAGGTGCTTCTGTTGAAAATGCATTTGTGAAGTTGCTTGTGTTAAAAAAAACTGCACCAACAGTGGATCCTGCTTGACAGAAAAGGAATACACCTGTATGTCAGACTGTGCGGTAACTCTGAAATGAATATATTGTAACACAGGATACTGGAAGAGAATAGGTTAATCTCAGTCCAGCTAACTTTGCAAAAATAGTCTGAAATTAAATTAAGTGGTTTAGGCCATAAAGATTGGATGTTACTGTTCTGATTGCAGTCAAAGACAAAGTGTCTGAAAACCAGGACTAGGAATCGTACTGTATTGTCCTTAGGGGTGAACTAATTGCTACTCTGGAAGGGTGGAAGTTTTTGAAATGGTTTTATAGCTTCCAGATGCTATAACAAATGTTAGCAAAGCTCTGAGTGTAGTTGTATTATGACACGTGTTAGTTTCTGGCTCAGTTTCTAGTAAAGGGGGTAGTGTGGGAACCAGAGTCAGATGACCAGCTGTATGTGATATTCTGTAATCCAGCACTGAAATGATGTTTTAATACTAGATGAGAGAGAACTCTCCGGTCAGTCTATTTTTGAAATATGACAAAGGAGGACTACTCACCTACATCATCTTGCCTTGTTCTTGTAAGTGAGCTAGGGGCCATCAATTCTTTAGATCAGTCAAGAAAATATAGTGAGACTAGTTAAGTACTGTTGTTCTGTATCTGTGTGAACCTTTCCATCTGTGTTATTTTTTTAAATATTTCCTGTGACTGAAACTCTGGTGTTTATTGTAAAGAGATATTTAGTATTTTCATCTTCTTTTATTATTTATTACACATTTAAACTTTTCATGGTGGCTGGTCTTTTAGAGTATATTTTAACCTTTCAGAGTACTTATATTTATTTGGTGAAACTTTGGCCACTCCTGAAAGCCTTATTGCATTAGTCAAACACTACCATTTCTATTAGTATTAATTTTACTCAGTACAATTGGGTACCCTTGTAAGAGCCTTAGAGTAGCTGGCTTTGGAGTGTTCCAGTGGCAGTACTTTATTATCTGGGCAGTAGGGGCATAGCTGGTAAATCTGTGCCAGCCTTTCCCAGGGGTGTGTGTGTGTGTGTGTGTGTGTGTGTGTGTGTGTGTGTGTGTGTGTGTATGAAAATCAAATCTTAATGTGTGTGTATCAGCTACTTGGAGCAGGGACACAAAGCATTGGTTTCACAGAGAGGGTGGTGGAAAACTTGGCTTGAAACACTTGGCTGAGTACTGAACTCTACAGCTGTGGTCAGTGTGGGGTCTTATTTGGGGCCTGGTGAGAGAGAGGAAAACCCAACCCCAGGACAGGCTTATGTTTCATGTGTGCTCTTGATGGAAACAGTGCTTGGTGCAGAGAAAGTACAGTTGTGTACCTACCATAAATGTAGATGTTCGAGTGTATTCACTGTTGCAGTCATTACTCTTGGGTTATCCTGTTGGCAGGCTACCCGCAATCGGCCTGAATTCCAAAGTCTAGGTCCGGTGTCGGTTGCTGTCACCTCTTCCCTGACGTCAGTGCACCAGGGGTATAAAAGATGAAGCCGACGCCATTTTCTTCAGTTTTTCTTGCCCCAGATGTCAGGTGCTCCCAAATTTGGTAGGCTGAACATTATGCCAATAAGTATGCATGCACAAAAATAAACATTTCCTTCATCTGCAAGCAAATACACCACATAGGTTGTATAGGATAGAGAAGTACAGATAAGCCCCAGCAAAGAAAAAGGGGGATGGTGGGTGGGTAACCTGGACTGCAACAGTGAATACACTCGAACATCTACATTTATGGTAGGTACACAACTGTACTATGTTCATCGTGTTTCACTGTTGCAGTCATTACTCTTGGGTAGAATCCCAAAGCTGAGGATGTGTGGCTGGGCTAAATAGGATTAGGAGAGGCTATGAGGCCCTGCAGAACTGCAGTGGCAAAGCCTGCGCTGGATTTAGAGTAAAGAGGTAAGTGGTAGTGCTTTGTAAAGGTGTGCACTGAACTCCAAGTTGCAGCCTCTAAGATGTCTTTAGTTGGTACTCCTCTGAGGAAGGCTGCTGAAGTGGCTGCTGCTCTGGTAGAGTGAGGCCTAATGCCCTTAGGCACTGATTTGCCATGCTGAGAATAGCAGAAACGGATGCAATGGCCTATCCATTTAGAAATAGTCTACTTTGAGATGGCCTTTCCTTGTGATCCTACAGCATATGACACTAAAAGTTGCTCAGTCTTTCTGAAAGCTTTAGTTCTGTCCAAGTAGAAGTGTAGCTGCCTGTGTATGTCCAAAGAATGCAAAATTTTCTCACCATTGTTCTGTGGATTTGGATAAAAGGTAGGCAATTGAATGGTTTGGTTGAGGGCCACACTGGACACCACCTTAGGCAGAAATGTTGGGTTTGTCCCCAGAGAAACCCTGTCTGGATGAAAGATGATAAAAGGTTCCACAGCCATGAGTGCTTATAACTCCGAGACTTGTCTTGCAGAGGGTCACTGCTAGGAGCAGAGCTGTTTTCCAGGATAAGAATTTTATATACGCTGTTGAGGCTGGCTCAAAAAGGAGGCAGTGTGAGTTTTTCCAAGACATGATTGAGGTCCCATGTCGGAATTGGGGCTCTCCTTGGAGGCCTGATGTTTTTGGCCCCTCTGAGGTACTGCCTTATTAAAGGATGAGAAAAGATAGGTGGTTCCGTTTTGTAATGGGCTGAAATGGCAGAGGCATGAATCTTAATTGATGAAAAAGAAAGGCCTTTGTCCAGCATCTCAGTTAGGTATTGTAAAATCTGAGGGATATTTGGTACATATGTGTCAATGCCTTGTTTCTGGTTCCAAGCACAGAATCTCTTCCATTTTTCTGCATAAGATTTTCTGGTACTGGGCCTCCTGGCCTCCAAGATAACATCCATAACAGCTTTTGAAAGAGGAGTGTTCAGAATGGTTACATTATCTGCCATGCTGCGAGATTTAAGGTCCTGAGATGGCTGTGCAGGATCTGATTGTTTTGTTGGGTCAGCAAATGAGAGGTTTGAGGCAATATCCATGCTGGACCTTGAGACAAGCTCTTTAGGATTAGGTACCAGTGCTGGCGTGGCCAGTCTGGTGCGATCAGTATCATTTCTGACCTTTAGGAGTACCCTGGGAAGGAGAGGCAATGGAGGAAAGGCATATACTGTTACATTTTTTCCAGATGAAGGATAGGGTGTCCACTCTCCATTCTTGCTTGTGATAAATCTTTGTGCAAAATCTCTGTAATTGGCAGTTGTGAGGGGAGGCAAATAGATCTATGTCTGGGCATCCCCATTTCCTGGTTATCATGCTGAGGACTTGTCTTTCCTGGCAGGAATTGTGCTTGCAGGTGAACCTGATAAGTCAATGCTGTGTCTCATAACGTCATTGCTTCTCTGCAGAGGGGGTAGGAATGCGTACCTCCCTGCTTGTTTATGTACCACATGACCGTAGTATTGTCTGAATTTATCAGTAGCTGTCCTGGATGAAGTAGATCCTTGAAAGCTGTCAGGGCATTCTGAACAGCTAGCATCTCTTTTTGATTGATGTGAAGATGCATCTGGCTTGCAGGCCATGTGCCCTGAATACATTTTCCTGCCATATGGGCCCCCCAGGCATAATCTGATGCATCCGTTGTCTGTCTGGCTGTGGGTAAAGTGAATGGCAGACCCTTGTTGTGTTGACAAGCCTCTGCCCACCATCGAAACTCCTGTTGCAGGCAGGGAATGAGGGTAATTACTGTCTCCAGGCTGTGGCAATGCTGAGTCCAAACACTTTTTAGATACCATTGAAATTTCCTCATATGCAGTCTGGCATATGGAATTAGTAGAATGCAGGATGCCATGAAACCCAAGGCCTGCAGGATTTTCCTTGCAGATAACTGGGTTTTTGTTGCCAATTTTTTGAAGTAATAAGTCAGTTGCTTTTGTTTGTCTGGCATGAGATAAGCCATCTGGGCAGTTGTATTTAAGCTTGCACCCAGGAATATCATCTCTTGAGAGGGTACTAGTTTTGATTTCTTTTTGTTTACTGCGTACCCTAGGCAAATTAGTAATCTTTTTACAAATGCCAGATGCTTTAGAAGAATGTCTTTGTTCTCTGCTTGAATAAGGCAGTCGTTCAAGTAGGGGTATATTTGAATTCCTCTGTCTGCAGAATGCAATTACTGGTGCCAGGCATTTTGTGAAGACCCTGGGCGAAGTAGATAAGCCAAAGGGTAGTGCATTGATCCAGCTATGAATCTGAGGTATCTTCTGCAAGACTGTCTGATTGGGACATGCAGGTATGCCTCTTTTAGGTCCAAAGTTACGAGCCAAGCCTTCTTGCCCAGCATGGGCAGTAGCTGCTGTAAAGTCAACATCTTGAATTTTGGAACTTCCAGAAACATGTTTAGTATAGACAGGTCCAGTATTGGTCTCCAGGTTTTGTCCTTTCTGGGTACTAAGAAAAGTCTGGAGTAAAATCCTTGCCCCTGCTCTTGTTGTGGTACTTGTTGAATGGCCCTCATGTCCTTGAGGGCTGAAATTTGCTTTTGTGCCTCTGCCCATTGATTGTGTGGCAGGTCTGGCATGCCCTTTGCCCTTGGTAGGGTGTGAAAATGGAACCTGTAGCCTTGGGACACTATGTTCAAGACTCATTTGTCTTGGGTAACCTTTTGCCAATTTGATGAAAAAAGTGCTAGTTTTCCCCCTAAGTGGGGCTGCCAAAAGGAAAGTGCTTGGATCTGGCAGAGGAAAGTCATTGTGACCGTTTCCTTTAAGGTTGTGATTTGTCTTCTCTGCTTTTGAAGGTAGGAGCACCCCATTGATTAGGCCTGTATGAGCCTTGGGGCTGAGATCTGCCTCTGGGATGTCTGTATCTGCCTCTTTGTGGTCTGCCTGATACTGGAAAGGACCAATTTTTAGAAGGCCAGTTCCTGCTAAACTTGGGTGGCTGTACCTGTAAGAAATCCTTAACTGTCTGCATGGATTTCGCTTTATCCTCCATTTTCTTCAACACCTCTTCTGCTTTAGCACCAAACAAAGTATCATGCTGTAATGGGGCATCTAATAGTTTTGCTTTAACATGATCAGGCAGATTCTGTTCCTTTAACCAAGCATGTCTTCTAATAACAGAACCTGTAACGGCCCTGCAAGATGCCTCCAGTGAATCATAACCACATTGCAAAGTATGCTTTCCCACTTGTTCTGCTGCATGCAATAAATTCTGCATTTCTTTGTTCTCCGAACATTCAGTATTTGGCAACGTTTTCTGTTTAAGCAGTGACATTAAGTATTGCTGATATTTAAGCATATGAAACTGACAATTTAAAGCCCTTACAGCCAAGGTAGCAGAAGTGTAAACCTTTTTCCCCCATCTGTCCATTGCCCTAGAATCCCTATCAGAGGGGACAGAGTTTTTTGCAGTGGAAGCTTTGACCCCTTTGGGACCCTGAGATATAGTTTCTGGGTCTGCAGTGGGGTTTTTATATAGGAATTTATGAGAATCCGGGACCCTGTAGTATCTGTCTGGCTTAGCAGGTGCAGGGGGTAAAGAGTCAGGGGACAGGCCGGACTCTGAAAATACATCATCTACAATGTCTAGAACAGGTGGAATAGCAAGGGGCCTGTGCTGAGGAAGTAGCAGAAAGTATCTGAGCCTTTTCTTAGATTCAGAGTAATCTTGTCTCTCTCCCAGTGGAAATGCTCCCTCATGATATGCAGTGTTTCCCCAAAAGAATAATCCTCAGGAGGAGAGGCTGAAGGAATGGATTCTTCAGCATCAGAGTCCTCATAGGGAGGCATAGAATAATCCTGTTTAGAAGAGGAATCAGAGGAAATAGAAACCTGATCAGATGAATAATATTCTGTCTCTTGCCTAGGCCTCTTATCAGGAGGGGGATGGGAACCCCTAATCAAAGTAATTAGGTCTTCGGACATTTTAAGCATCTGTTTTTTAGGCATGGAAGTCTGAGTAAGAGAATGCTGTACTTGTTTCTTTGTCTTTGAAGCTGAAGATGGTTTAACATATAACTGTGTAGGTCTGAAGACACCCTCAGAAGCCAATGCCTGCTCAGTGGCTCCAGACCCATCTGAGAGAATGATTTCCGAGTGTCCAATACCTTGAGTATCCAGAGGCCCAGTCGGCTCTACATGGAAGTCGGAAAAGGCCTGTGGCTCTGAGGTAGCGGGCGCCAGGGGCTGCAAAAGCGCCTCACTGAGAACCGGCGAATCAGCAACTGGCCTAACAGAGGCCTCGTCATCGGTTTTGGACCTCGGATGCCTATCTTTTTCCTTGTCCTTGCGTTTTTTTTGTAAACTCCAGTCGTCGGGTGTTCCGACGGCATAATGTAATTAAATCTTCATCCAAAGTAATGAAATGCAAAATCGAACCGACGCTTAATTGTGCGTTGGTTAAATCTAGCACAAAACGGATAGCTAGCGATGTTGTGATCAGGGCCTAGGCAAGAAATACAATAAGAGTGAAAATCCTTATGAGGTATTTGCTTTCCACAAGAAATACAATTGTTAACTTTTTCTGACATCGGTCTGTAGCAAGAAAAAAGTTTCCCCAATGGGGTACTTAGCTTTAATGAAGACATCGTTTCTGAAATTTGGATTTGAAAATCTCAGGAGTTGGCCAACCGACACTTGCGAACTGCTTTTGCTTCGGGCACCGCACGGCAAGAAAGACTGAAGAAAATGGCATCAGTTGCATCTTTTATACCCCTGGCGCACTGAGGTCAGGGAAGAGGTGACAGCAACCGACGCCAGACCTAGACTTTGGAATTCAGGCCGACTGCGGGTAGCCTGCCAGCAGGATAACCCAAGAGTAATGACTGCAACAGTGAAAAATGAACATCTGCATCTGGAAATACTATATGTATCTTTGTTCCAAATGAATGTTCCTCACTGGTGTAAGTGGTGAGGACTGAGGCTCCTTGATTACTGGTCCAGAGTAGGGACGTTACATCCATAAGTCCTTCTTATGCTTTGCATATGAGGCTAGTCAAATTTATGGGTCTGTTATTGCCTGGGTCTGTGGAAGGTCGTCTCTTATGAAGGAGAATGACTACAGTTCTCCATTCACTTGGTACAAAACCTGTATAGTGGCTGAGATTGAACAGTGTTGTTAGGGGTGTGGTTAAATCATGCTTCAGGCGATTTAAGTTGCATACAGGGATGCTGTGGTAGTCTTAGCTTGTATTACTGGTTACTATATTAATCAACTTTCTCTGAAACAAAGCTCCAAAAGATTACATGGCTGAAAGGGTCCTCTTCAGCCGTGGCTAATGCCTCAAATTCACAGGGAGTAAAGGAAAGGTTGAACAGCAGTGCCCTTTGATAAAAATGATAAACATCCAGATCAAACAAAATCAGCCTCCTGCTGAAATTCCTAAATATATGTTTGCTATTAAATATCACTCATGTCCATCGCTGCCATAAAATGTCCTGCAGGGTCAATAGTACACAAGTCTAAAAAGTTACTGTAGATCAATGTGTGTGTATGTATGTACCCTGAAGAAGCTATCCAAGGCGTTGCGCAAGTGTATAAATACTGAGCACGTGTGAGCCTGACTGCAATTTTGTAGTAAACTGTGGAGATATAAGCATGCATGTAGGCAAGGTCCGTCTGTTAATCAGTTTGTTTACATTTTATGATGCTGTTATCCATCCTGATGTGTTTCTATGTACTAAAGCATCTAAACAAACTACCCCACCTGATTGTCATCTATGTTAGAGAGGGACGAGCGACATGGTGTCAAAAGAAGCATGGCCAAAATGACTTGTTGCCAGAAAGAGCTCCAGTTTCTTCAATTTAAGTCCGAAAGGCAACCAGTTGATATTGGAGGAATATATATTAGTGAATCATCCCTACTGCATGTATAATTCGCAAAACAGGTTTGTTTGTGTCTTTTGACTTTTCCCAGTTAGGGGTCGCCACAGCAGAACTCCGGTCCGCTAATGATTGGCAGTAGATTTTTACATGCTGGCTTTCCGGGCCAAATGCACAACCTTCAATGAAGGGATGCCCATTCACGCATGTCGCCACACAGAAGACGCTCTAACTGAGAATTGAACAGGCAACATCTAACTGTGAGGCGACGCCACCCCTGCATAATTCACAAAAAAGGTCAGAAACGAATTTCAGATATTAAAAAACTTGCTCAAGCTATTTATTATTCACAAAACATGAAATGAGGCATACAGAATGCTCTAAACGATATTCGAATAAAATGATATGTCTGATATGGACAAAACTATTCTAATTACTACAGAAAATGTTTGAAATAAAGTCCAAATTGCATAAAACAAATAAAGAGGAAATGACCACATTTTTGCCAAGCACATATTTTTCGTATTAAAGATATCCATGTTATCAGAAGTGTATAAAGTATTAGCATGTTTGTGCAGCATTACAGTACTTATTTCTCAAAATACAGTCATTACAGAGCATATTTAGCAAAGTACAGTGTTACAAAGAGTTTAGTGCATTTGAATGTTATTACAAGCTTACTGAACAGTTTGTACATAAATAAAAGGGCTATATTTTTCAGTGTGTGTGTTTGTGCATACTTTGTGGGCATGGCAGATGGATTTTAAAAACACAGTGCACTTCCGTTTGACAATAACACTGCAGAGAACCAGAGAGTGTTTGAGCAAGAATATGATGTTTTCATACAGGCTGCATTTTCTGATAAATATGCCCGTACAAAGGCATTTATTCTACTTAATTTAGCTGAGTCAGAAGCCATTGAAAGAAAGCGTTCATTTGTGTATGTACCTGTTGTCTTTGCAGGAGAGGGGGAAAATCATCATAATGTTGTACCAGATGAGTCAAGAGAGGAACCTGGGTGCTTAAAATGTAAATTTAGAGAAATGTGTAATCGCAAGGCAAACATTACAATGGAAAGGCACTTATTTTATACAAGGGATCAAAAGCCTGGTGAAACTTTTGCAGCATATATAACTGACTTGAGAAATAAGGCTAAAGCATGCAGATCTGGTGATTTAAGGCATGAGTTGATAAGAGAGAGACTTGTGTTCTATTAAACATGATGCTGTGAGAAAGATTTTGCTTTGTGACAGAGATTTAACTTTGAATAAGGCCATTGAGATTTGTCAGATATACAAGCTCACAGAAAAGCACACAAATATCCTTACAAAAGAGAGATGCATGCTTTCAGTAACTTCTAGAGCTCATGTTGATTGATGGTATCCAGCATGTGGTTAAAAGAAACAGGCCCAAGCACATGGCAGCAACTATAGACTATGCAGCACTCACTGGTAAACCCCAAAGCTTTCCAGCAAATTCTAGGGTTTGCACAGTCTCAGTGAAGCATAAGAGTGAGTCAGCAAACAAGCACAAGAGTGGGGGTGAACAAGTGCCAAGTTTCATTACCAAATGTCACAACTGTAGTGGAAATCATGCATCTAAAAGGGAGAAATGTTTAGCTTTTGGTCAGCAATGCCACAAATGCAATAAATGGAATCATTTCAAAAGGCCCACATTCTTTCAAACTGTTTTCTTCCTTGCTGCGGACTCCTTAACCACATTCCCTCAGCTTGCTCTCTATCACCTAAGTTTGTCTTTTTCATCTCCATACTGACATGGTACTGTTAAAAGTCCTGCATGCTGCATTAAACGGTTGCAACGAAACTCGCTCATCACACAGCTCTGTTCTCTTACCTTGCAGTGTTCTTATCTGCAAACTATCAGCCAAGTTTATCTTTTTCATCTCCATACTGACAGCGTCCTGTTAGAAGTCCTGTATGCTGCATTATACAGTTGCAATGAAACTCACTCATCACACAGCTCTGTTTTCTTACCATGCAGTGTCTCCTTATCTGCAAAGTATGTTGGCTTAGTTTTGACATTTTATAATATACTCAAGGCATTATCTACTGTACTCTCTAGCAAGTTGGTATGCTGTAAAGTAGCTTGGCAGCAAGGACCCCCCCCCATTTCTTAGCAGACTGCCTGTTAGTTTCAACAAACTTAGTTTTACTACATGCTGGACTCACTAGCCTGTGTTGAGATATTTCTTACCCAGCCTCTTTTAAGTTATTTCTTACCTGATAGTACTACACAACAAAACCTCTTATTCTTACTATGAACAGTACATAGCCTTATTCTGTTAGAGTTTTTAGTGATTGTGCTCGACTCTGGACTTGGCTCTGGGGTTGGCTCTAGCCACGCCTACACAGAGTGCTGTAAACTCTCATAACCCCCATCCCACCAATAAGACCTCTGCAGGAGGTGATATTACCTACTGGGATTCCAGGCCCCATTTTCAAACTGTTTTCTTCCTTGCTGCTGACTCGTTAACTCCCTCAGCTTGCTCTGTAAGTTCTTTTACTTGTTTGTCATACTTTTGTGACTACAGCTATTTTAGTCTTGACTACAGGCTGCTCTGTTTTAAAACTCACTAATGTAAATGCCTGGTTCAACTACAGCTATTAAGATTTGTTGAGTAGCTGCCTGCTCTCTTTTAAAACTCACTTATTATAAATGCTGCACTGTACACTTTTATGCCTGGTTCATCTACAATAGTTTTAGCTGTCTTACTATGGACCAAGCTATCTTGCTGTGAGTTTTATCCATTGGTTAATGCGTTTGTTTGCTTACTGTTTTACCTCCTTTAGTACTAACTTTTTTCTTGTCATACATTTCAAATATGCTGTAGTTATATAATGCTCACTACAACAGGTGTAACCCTGCTGTCTAGCTGTGACTGTGTGTTCTGCTATGTTCAGAGAAATGTATCACTTTTTCAACCTAATTGCACATCTGTATTAACATTTTTTTCCAAGTATATTTATTAACTGTAGCAGCGTTTTAAAGCTAAATTTTGTGTAGCATTGCATTTGTACTACTGTGCTAGAGTGAATGCAGATGTAGTCTTAACAGTGTGTTTATATTGTTTGAGTTTCTCTTTCTGTCCTCCCTAAAATACCTCCATCTATCTTTTGTGTGCTAAACACCATATTTGGTAATAATTTTTATTAATTTGTTTTCTCTCCTCAGCTATCAGCCAAGTTTGTCTTTTTCATCTCCATACTGACAGCGTACTGTTAAAAGTTCTGCATGCTGCATTAAACGGTTGCAACGAAACCCGCTCATCACACAGCTCTGTTCTCTTACCTTGTAGTGTCTATTTATCTGCAAAGTATGCCGGCTTAGTTTTTACATTTTACAATATACTTATTTAAGGCATTATCTACTGTACTATCTAGCAAGTTGGTATGCTGCAAAGTAGCTTGGCAGCAAGGACACCCCATTTCTTAATAGACTGCCTGTTAGTTTCAACAAACTTATGTCTATTACATGCTGGACTCATTAGCCTGTGTTAAAATACTTCTTACCCTGCCTGTTTAAGTTATTTCTTACCTGATAGTACTACACAACAAAACCTCTTATTCTTACTATGAACAGTACATAGCCTTATTCTGTTAAGAGTTTTTAGTGATTGTGCTTGACTCTGGGCTTGGCTCAACCCGCTTCGCTCGGGCTCACTTCTCTCCCCAACCTGCCATATCATTTCCTTTATAGCCAACTACTTTGCAGCTCCCACAACATACATCCTCCCCTCCTGTCTTTCACTCCATAATAGACTATACCTCAACTCACTTGCTGCTACAACAAAATATTCTAACTTCACCCCCCTACTGGTACTAGCTGGTATTTACTATTATCCACAATCTTTTTTGTTGTGTCTTTCGGCTTTTCTGGGTTAGGGGTCGCCACAGTGGAACTCCGGTCTCCTAATGATTGGCAGTAGATTTTTTATGTGCTGAGCGAGTTGCCAGCCCTGACACACAACCTTCAATAAAGGTATGCCCATTCACGCATGTCTGCACACAGAAGACACTCTAGCTGAGAATTGAACAGGACAACGTCTTACTGTGAGGCGGCAACACTACCGCAGCACCACCACCGCTGTATTCCCGTGCATTTTATTAACTAAAACACCCTACAATATGTACTCCAAGAGTAAAATCTATGCATTTCTAACTACATCCATCCTATTTCTGCCTGTCCTACTCCTCCTCCTTATACTCACATCACTTAACATCCACTTACACCCCAAACATATCCCCTACAAACCCAGAGTGCTGTAGCCATATAAATAATCACCAAACCTTCACCATTTTTCCATCCATCTCCTCATTAAACACTCCCTTACCAAAAATACACTTACCTAACACCCACCTCACCCCTACCAAACACAAAACCAAATACTACACCCCCACTGCTAATATGCTCAGACTCATCTACCTCCACAAAAACATTCTATTAGCTGGAGACATTCATCCCAACCCTGGTCCAACACACTCCACTGCTAGCCCTCCTAACCCCAAAGTCAATAATCTCCAAAACATCTTTCCTTTTACTCAATAAACACTAGGAGTATTCTGAACAAAGTAAGTGAACTACATGCTTGGATCTCCCACCATACTCCTGATATCCTTGTTTTCTGAAACCTGGTTGAAATCCCAACACCAAGACATAGAGATCTTGCCCTCTGGCTATAGCATACACCAGCTAGATTGACCAAAAAGGAAAGGTGGAGGCATTGCTATCCTACACTCTAACCACCTTACCATTTCTAACTCTACTTTTACATCCCAAGCCTTCTCCCCAGCCGAAATTGTATCTGTAAACCTAAATATTAATAGCCATTCCACTATCACCACTGTAGCAATTTATATTCCACCAGGTGATAATATCCCCTACTGGAAAATATGCTTGCTCATATCTCCCAACACATCCCAAATTAAACTATCATTCTTGGGGATGTCAACATTAACTGGCCATCTCTCTCCTCTCAAAACTCCTCAACACCTTAATCTCTACGGCTTTACTCAGCTCATCTCTGATCCCACTTATTTCAATAACTCCCATACAGCCTTGTCTCTCCTTGACTGGATTCTTGTCTCAACCCTTAAACACTACCAAATTCCGTAAGTGATCCAGTAAAAATACTAAGATACACATCCCATCAAGCTACACCTCAAAGGTTTATCAAACACTGACAACTAACAAACCTGAAACTCTCAAATCTTTACTATCAAAAGTGAACTGGAATCCCTTAAAACTACTCCCTTTGGATGAAGCTGTCCACTTTAACTCCACTTTCCTTAGTATTTTAAATTCTGTGGCACCCCTTAGAACAGTCCGCATAAAGTCTAACATAGCCCCCATGGCTGATCGTAAATACACATGCACTACTAAAAAAAAAAAGACAGAGCATGGAAAATTTGGACTAAAACTAAACATCAACCAGACCTCCAGAAATATAAAGAATGAAGAATAAAGAAGAAAGTCACATAAATAAAGAGAAGAAAAACTTCTATAATAATATAATAATCCATCTTCTACCTTTAAATCCAACCCTAAAAAGTACTGTCACTCTGTGATCAAATACTACATCCAGGTAAGCAAGCCTCCCCTAACCCTCATCCTGACAAAACATATGAGGAAACTGCCTCCATATTTAACAACTACTTTATAGACTCAATATCCAAATTACTAAATCAAGACACAAACCATCCCACCAATAATGGACCTAATTGCGCAAACTCTTCCATCAGTAGTAACCTTACCACCACCTTCTCCCTCAAACCTGTCTCCACTAACTATATTAAAACTCTACTATCTAAATTAAAACCTTGCTCCACATCTGTAGACAACATTCCCTCCGCATTCCTTCAGGCTGCTGCTGATGTTCTTGCTTTCCCAGTTTCTATTCTAATAAACTTCTCTATTACGGAATCCACAGTCCCTTCCATCTGGAAGCAATTTTACACCCTTCCAATACATAAAGGAGGAAACTCTACAGATGTAACTAATTTTAGACCCATAGCCATACTCTCACCATTCTCCAAAATTCTGGAAAAATGTATACACAATCAAGTCTTACATTACCTTCTGCAAGAAAATCTACTCACACCTAGCCATGTTCACACCTACCCAACATGGCTTTCGTCCCATGCACAGCACTACAACAGCTCTGCTGTCTTTCCTAAACTCTGTATCACTAGCTAGAGACAGTAACAAACTTATTTCCTGTCTCTTCATTGACCTCTCTAAAGCCTTTGATACAGTCTCTCAAACTTCTTCTCCTAAAACTAACAAACTTACACTTCTTTCCATCCACCATATGTTGGTTTAACAGCTCTCTCTCTGATAGACTCCAGTCAAATGGCTCTCAGCTGGCTCTCAGCTTTCTCCCCCTCTTCTTCCTGTTAAAATGGGTGTTCCACAGGGCTCCAACCTTGGGCCACTTCTTTTTAACATCTTTGCCAACCTTCTCTGCTCTTCCTCCCCTGGATCCTCACTGATGCAATATGCAGATGATTCTACACTTATCACTATTGCTGAATCACCAACTCAACTAAAATCAGACACACAGTCCTCTTAACTCTGTAGAAAACTGGCCATCTGAAAACCAACTTATTCTTAATACAAAGAAAACCAAATTATTACTTTCTCCCTAAAAACCTTAATCACATAAAGTCTTCCTTCTCCATACTGTCACAAAATAATACTCAAATACAGGTGGACACCAGTACACAACTCTTAGGTGTTACTATTGAGGATAGACTAACCTTTGATTTACACATCAATAATTGTATCTGAAACACACATCTTAAGCTAGGTCTCCTCTATAGAAACAAAAAATATCTTATCAAAACAGCAAAACTAACCCTTTCAAATGCCTACCTCTTACCCACTTTACTTTACAGCTCCCATATTCTCACCAGCCTCAACACTGGACTACTAAACAAGCTAGAAACAACTTATAACAGGATTGCCAGATTTGCTGCCCAAAATTCTTGCAAGTCCCATCACTCTCTCTCACTAAAAGAACTAAATTGGCTAGAATTATCTAACCTGCTTTGGTATAATCAGTTTCAGATTATTCATTCCATTCTCTACAAACCCTCTTTCTGTCCAACTATCTCATCTCTAATCTCTCATTACAGAAATAAATTGGCTAGAATTATCTAACCTGCTTCGGTATAATCAGTTTCAGATTATTCATTCCATTCTCTACAAACCCTCTTTCTGTCCAACTATCTCACCTCTAATCTCTCATTACCTACCCACTAGATTACTCCGCAGTTCTGAACAAGGCCTACTAAAACTCTACAAACCAAGGACCAAAATGGGTCACCTAGTCTATAGCTTTAACCCTTCCAAGGCCTGGAATAGCCTACCACTAGATAAGATCCCTTGAACATCCCAATCAATTCAAAACCACTAAAAAAAAATACCTTCATGAAAAATGGACCTGCCAATTTAATTATCCCCCGTAAACACTCCCCTATAACTTTCTACTTCTCTTCTCTCTTCCTTCCCTTCAATAAACAAACTTACTACTTTATCTTCACCTCTTGGTACATCACTGTACAAATATAACTAGTAAAATATTTCAGCTATGTAACGATGACACTATTATGTATATATGTAATTATGAATGTATCCCTCTGATGAATGTATTTCTATGTATTTCACTTGCCACAGTTTAATGTATGACACTGTAATGCAGTAATCTGTGGTAATGATGGATGTATTTCTATATGTATTTAATATGTAAAATTTCTATTTTCTGATGGAGCTTTTCTCCTTGGGCCTCCACTGAAAATGGGCATTTGTAGCCCAGTCGGACAAACCCGGTCAACAAATATAAAATAATAAACAAATAAAATAAAAAACGGGAACATTTTAGGAAATTAGTTGATCGATTAGAAAACTGCAACTCTACTCTATGTTGATGCTGTGTCAGTGTTCATGAAACAGTCAATGCAGTGGATTTAAGGGCAAAGAATGAAGTATTTTGTACTGTTCAGATAAATGGCAAACCCATAGAGTTCAAAGTTGAGATAGGTTCCAAGTGCAATGCTATGTCAGCAGAAACATTTGCAAGTGTGTGTCATGGTGAAAGGCTTGATTTGGCAAAGTGTGTGAAGCTTGTTGCTTATGGAGGTGAAGAACTTCCGATTGTAGGCTCAGTAGTGCTTTCATGTTACTCTGCGAGGAGATGTTACAACTTGTTATTTTATCTGGTCAAGAGGCACGTTCAGTCATTATTAGGGCTCAGAGACAGCTTGAAAATGGGATAGCTTTCATTTAATAAGGAAGTCCATCATGTTAGCTTGAAAGACCACTACTCTAATTTCAGCCACTATATGTTTTCTGCCTATGCTGATCTTTTCAAAGAGGAATTAGGGAAGCTTCCAGTTGTGTACTCTATGAAGTTAGACCCAGATGTCAGTCCAGTTATCAGACCAGCTCGAAAAGTTCTAATAGCCATGCAGGACAGAGTCCAAGCCAAGCTAGATAAAAATGGTGCAACAAGGTGCGATTTATCCAGTTGGTTCATCTAGTCCTACTGAATGGGTTTCTTCCATGGTGGTAGCTGATAACAAAAGTTCAGGTGACATCAGAATATGTATTGATCCATGAGATTTGAACAAAGCACTAAAAAGATCCCATCATCCAATGCACACTGTCAAAGAAGATGCAGCTCTTATATCAAATGACATTTTTCTTTTCTGTTCTAGATGCATAGAGCTCATTTTGGCAAATTCAGCTCGACATGAAATCATCATTGCTCACTACATTCAGTACTCTGGTAGGTACAGATTTTTGAGAATGCCATTTGGGATAAATTCAGCAAGTGAAGTCTTTCAATATGCAATGGAGCAACTTTTTTCTGGGTATCCTTGTGCTATTATAGTAGACATACTAGGATGAGGTAATGGTGAAGCTAAGCATGACAAAAACCTCAGAAAAGTTCTGGAATGAGCACATCAAGTGAATCTTAAGCTGAGTCCATCGAAATGCAAATTCAGGCTACAAGAGATTACTTATGTTGGTCATTTATTTACTAGTTCAGGCCAATGACCAGACCCTTCTAAACAAAAAGCCACTCTTGAGCCAGCTCCAGACAATCTTCAATCCCTACAAAGTTTTCTTTGCATGGTTAACTTCCTAGACAAGTTCATTCCAGACTTGAGCCAACTTTCAGCACTGCTCAGAGATCTGACACAAAGATGTATCCTGGTCTTGGTTAGAGCAACACCAAACTGCATTTGATGTCCTGAAACAGGGCATTGCTAGTCTACCAACTCTCAGGTATTATGATGTTCACAAGCCAGTTACTCTTTCATATGATGCTTCAAACTTTGGTTTAGGCTCAGTCATTCTAGAAGACGGTCAACCTGTTGCCTATGCATCAAGAACTCTTACCCAAGCTGAAATACAGTATGCTCAGACTGAGAAGGAACTTTTGGCAATTGTGTCTTCATGTTGAAGTTCCATGATTATGTTTATGGTAGACCTACCAGATCGAAACAGACCACCAGCCTCTAATCACTATCTCGAGAAAGCCTGTGCATTCAGCTCCAGCCAGATTGCAATGCATGATGTTGAGATTGCAAAAGTATAATTTCACTTCTGTCTACAAGAAAGGCAGACTTCTTTATCTTGCTGATACATTGTCCAGATCACCCAGAAACACCACTAAACAGCATGAGAACCTTGATTTTGAAGTCATGGAAGTAAGATTTTTCTTCCACATGTCTTGATGAGCTGAGAAATCACAGCCACAGATCTAGTTTTACAAAGGCTCAACCACTTTATCAAACAAGGATGGCAGTCAAAGCAATCTAGTTTACCACAAAACGTGCAACCTTATTTTCCATACAGAGATGAGATTTTGTCTGCTAAAGGTATCATTATGAAAGGTCCAAAAGTAATTGTTCCAAAGTCCTTGCAACAAGAGTACATTATCTTGCATCGTGGTCATGCAGGAACTGACTCTACCAATAAAAGGGTGAGAGGTCTAGTATTTTGGCCATGTATGTCACAAAACATCGACAGAGTATGTTTATCTTGTTTTCTGTGTAACAGTATTAAGCCACATCAACAGAAAGGACCACTTCATCTAAACCAGATTCCTGAACTACCATGGTTGAGAACAGCCACAGACAATTTCGAATGGAATGGTCAATATAATTTGGTGCTAGTAGACTCTTACTCTAATTGGTTTGAGATTGACCTACTTCCTAACCTAGCATCCAGTACTGTCATTACTAAGATGGAACGTCATTTTGCAGTCCGTGGTAGTCCACACAAAGTTATTTCTGATAATGGTATGCAGTTTACAATCCAACAGTTCAAAACATTTGCCAAAGAATCGGACTTTACTCATATCACAAGTAGCACTGAGTATCTGCAGTCAGATGGTTTGGCAGAACGTGCAGTTCAAAGTGAAAAACAGTTACTAGAGAAGTCAAAATGATATAATAGTGAGGCTTTCTTGAATCACAGAAACATTCCTAGTGATAAACATCTTGGATCACCTGCTCAGAGACTTCTATTATGACAGACCAGAACTACATTACCAAGCAGTAGTCAATTGCTGATTCCATGTGTCAGTGAAAACCAATCTGTTGAAGCATGTAATCCAGAAGTCCTACTATGATAAGACCACCAAACTGCTCATTCCATTACAAGAAGTGGTAAGAATGCCAACGTCTAAAGATTATGATCGGATTGGAGTCGTTAAGAATATTTGTCCAGAATCGAGATCGTACATTGTGAATCGGAAACATCTGATGCTGGTGTCCCAGCCTATACCTCAGCACATGGCCTGTGAGATGGAGACTATCTCAGAGTGAGCTGTCCAGTGTTCCTGTTCCGTTGGAAGTTACAGAGGATATTCCCATTCCTGTGCCGAATCCAGAAGTTCTTGATATGAGTTGTTCACCGAAGACTGTCCCTGTTGTTCAGTTCAGATTAGGTTACCAGATCCGGTCATATCTCCAGACATGTAACAGATACATGGCAACTTGGACATGAACATTGTGTTTGTTTCTAATGTCTATAATAATGCATGCCAAACTCCAATGTTGCTTTTTACAAAGGGCAATCTTTTTAAGAGGGAGGATGTAGATCAATGTGTTATGTACCTTTAAGAAGCTATCCAAGTGCTTGGACAAGTATATAAATACGGAGCATGTGCAAGCCTGACTGCTATTTTGCAGAAAGCTGTTGAGATGTAAGCATGTATGTATGTATGTAAGGTCTTGTCTGTTAATCAGTTCATTTATATTTTATGATGCTGCTATCCACCCTGTGTTTCTATGTATTAAAGCATCTAAACGAACTAGCCCACCTGCTTGTCATCTATGTTAGAGACGGATGAGCAACAGTTACCATTTAAAATTCTGCATAATTAATGTGAAGGCTGAAGTCACTTGAATCATGACAGACAAGTCATCCTCCCAGTCATCTTCCCGTGGGTTCAGCAAAAGATGCAACAACTCCTTTTCCCATGTTCTGTGTACAGCAGTCTTTGCTTCTCCACTGGCACGTATGGATAAAGACTGCATAAGAAGCTCCAGCAGCACAAGTATGCACTAAAAAAGGAGAGGCTAGGAGAAGCCACATCAATTCTTCAACATGGCCTGTGGCCACTTTCTATGATGGCTAGCACCCTCATGAAATTAATCATGACTTTCAGCTAGGATAAAGCTGGAAACCCACATCCCCAACACAGTCACCTGAGGAGGACAGTCATGACTATTCAGTGGTCAACTAACAAAACATCCTTTTAGAAACCTTAGGTAGAGGACAAGAGAACAGGACGGGTTGCCTAATGTTCCACAGGTTTTAGTGGGCAGCTGGTAGCTTTCTTCCTTCTGAACAAATGCGAGTGTTTACTAGAGGATTTTACAGGAAGACTGTGTGTGTGTGTGTGTGTGTGTGTGTGTGTGTGTGTGTGTGTGTATATATATATATATATATATATATATTTTTTTTTTCTTAGACAAATGATACGCTCTCTCCTGATTTGCCTACTGAAAAATCTGTATACAGAATAAATAATGGTCAAAAGCGAATAAGGAAGAACTGGTTAGTTCAAGATTAGGAAAAGAGTACAACAAGGCTGTTTGTAGTCATCCTACTAAATTTAACTTGTACACTGAATATGTCTGCCAAATGCTGAGTTAGGTGAATCAGATGCTGGAATTGAAACTGCTGTGAGAAATAACCTTAGGAATACAACAGCTGATACCATTCTGATGGCTGAAATGAGAAGGTGAAGCAGAAACATTAATTGGCTCAACCAGCTCCCTGTGTCTGTCCCCATGAACTAGCACCCAGTCATCTCTTCAAGTTAAGAAAACACACCCACTCTCCTACCCCAGCCATACAGATCCTGTTTGTGCCCTCTCCCTAACTCCCCATCATATTTTACTTAAAAAAATAAAATAAATAAATAAATACATTTTTCTTTTAAACTGTAGCAAACTGCTTGCCACAAATAAAAATATAGCTGGCAGTTGCTACAGTTTATACCCTGCCTGCACACAGCTCTACAGCAATCATCTTTTATTAAAAAATAATTTTACTTTAGACTGTAGCAAACTGCTTGCTACAATGTATCAAGCAGTTGAAAGAGTTTAGACCACACACTGAGCACTACAGCCCTCAGGTCTGACTGTAAATCAACACCGGCTTTTAAAATCTGGTATTGCGCTAAAGAGTGATTGGAATGATGGATGCCAATCACATCCCCCCACACCACTTTGCTCCTGCCCTAGCTATGCTACTGAGTTGAAGAACCTGTTAACGAAGGTGAAAGTAAAGCACAAAAGCTGGTTTGCTGTTCAGTGTCAAACACTAAAATTATGTCATCTATCCTTATCAATTATTTCTAGATAGATGAGAAAGAGCTGGAGGCAGTAACATTTTTTCATGAGTTGAAAACTCTCTGACGTTAGTGATTGTAGCCATAATATTAAAAGATTCTGGACTTTAGGGATGAAAGCTATGGTAAACCTAGATAAGACATTATAGAGTAAAGAGATCACATTGTCAACCAGATTCCATACGGTCAAAGCTATGGCTTTACTGGTAATAATGCATTGCTGCGATAGCTGAACTATAAAGCAAGGAAACTAAAGTTTTTTTTTACCTTTGCTGTTGGGCAAATGTTTTAAGAATTCCATGACCTAAAAAAATATCAGCTTGGAATAAACACAAGCTGTTCAGTTGATGAGCTACATTAAATCTAAACTCAAATACTTTGGTCACAGAATGCAAAGACAAGATTCACTGGTGAAGAGACTGATGCAGGAAGGACTGAAGGCAAAAGGACCTACAGAAGCTAAACTGGATAAACAGCAGTATGAAAATTAAAGTTGTGGTTTATCAAAGCCATTGAGGTCATGATGAGTCAGACTCAACAAAATGACAAAACAATCAGGATGAAACCTATACAGCAAATACTGCAGAAAAAACTGGGGTCCCTGGGTATAAGCCCTTTGGCCCTAGCATATCTGCTTACTTGTGGGTCAAAAGGGTCATGAACACAGAGGTCAGGCAGTTGAGATTTTAAACATAGCTATGAGAAATGGCACATAAAAGATCCCTTTAAGGGAACTACCAACTGCTGGCAGTCCCAAAAAGACCTTGATTTACTTCCAAGCCCACAGCATTTTGTGGCTTTTTTTTCTTCTTTACTGCATAAGAAGCTTCACTATGTATTTTGTTTTGCCTTCTCATCCCACAGGACCTTGCCTGATGGCTCCTCCACTTTCATCCAACGGGCCTATTCATTCTGGCAGAATGGGAGCTGCATCTTCAAGGGGTCCTTCTGCCCAGAAATCCTCACTGGCCCCTTGTTTCTCAGCAAAAGCTGGATGGTAGGACAATTCAGCATGCTGATCCTGGGGGTGGCCTTCTTCCTCTCCCGTGAGCCCAAAATTACAGCCTTCCAGGACCATGGAGCCGAATAGGAACAGTTGTACTTCTATCAACTTGAAAGTCTGGCATTTTGAAGAAAACTTGTAAAACACACAACATTATCAAATGTTAACCCAAAGGAAGCAGTGGTGAAAACAATGATTCTCACCTGAAATGCATAAAGTTGGTTGCATCTTCTGGTATTAATCAAACATGCTGCATTTCCATTTCAGGTTACCAGGAGATGTGATCTAGTTTTAGCATATTTCTGTCAGTCTATTACCATTCCAAAAATGGCTGTTGCTAGACTGTCAGGCTTCTGCTTACTCACCTTTGGGAATCTAGAGGTATACCTTCTAATTTTAAACTATGGTCGTATGGTGACAAAGAAATTCAGAAGCAGTTTAACCTCTACTTTAGACTAAATTTATTTTACAATAAAGTTTTTAAGGTAATGAGATAGCATATAGTTTGTTAGCAGAAGGAATGGAGTGGTACATAAAGGATTACTAAAATGTAGGGGCCAGACACCAGATAAGAACAGCAGTATTGATGAAATACTCTAACAGTGACACACTTTAGAGGAGAAAAGGGAAAAAGCAATCTCAGGCTGTAGCAGGCTGAGGAAGCTTCCATTACTGGACTGTCTCATATTTCCAGAATGCAAGGAATTTCACCCTTCATCATGTTTTGCCTCACAATGTATGTTCTCAAGTCTCTGACACAAAGGCTTTTGGGATATCAAGTATTGGGACTAATTACTTTACCAAACAGGTAGACTAGCAAACAGCATTAGGCCATTAGTAGATTATAATAAGGGTGATTCCAACTGTTACCTGGGCCCAAAGCTCTAGGGGACCAATGGCTGTCTTGAAGATTAGCTTACTAGAACTTCTACCCCTTGAGCCAGAGAGTTCTGTCTGTGTGAAATAGCATTAGCAGCAAATCAGCACTCAAACACAGTTAACTCCAATGTTCAACCACTGCTAACAGTGCAACAACAGTTTTGACAGCTCATTTTATTACATTTTATTTTTTTACACATTAACAGACACTGCTCCTGGGTTTTCACACCCGAAGATGTACATTTGTTTATTTTCCCAAGAATAATCCTAGCATTCTCCTTGATTTTCTCTTAATTTTATTTGGTTTTAAAACAATAACAAATCAATTATAAAACAGACATATTTTGGGTGTCAGTTCACAAGTCAAAGCTTCATGGGTAATTGCATGTGGGATTACACTACATCTGTGTAGCTGTTTGAACTTAATTCCCATGTTCATACATCTCTAACTGAAGGAATACACATGCTGTCAGACTCTGGATTCAGATAACACTCAGCACTAACCAGTACGTTTGTGGTGGTGATTTTCCCCTGTGAAAATATACCCATCAACTCCCCATGATTTTGCCTTATATTTGCATGCCTCTCAACTGTACCACATTTCAAAGAACATTCCTCATGGTAATATTCCATACGTTCCGCAACAAAGGTCTGTCACAATCAGTAAGCATTTTTACAACAAATATCCATAGTAAATAAAAAAAAATACTAAAAAAAAAAAAAAAACAGTTATTGGACATACTGTGCACTTCCAGGCTGAAGATGATAGTAAGTGTTCCAAATGTTTCCCATTTGCACTGCATTGTGAAAGGCAGTGTTCCACATTTTGAAGATGGAAGTTTTTGAGAGATGTGTGTACTTTCAAGTTTGTTGCTCCCAAAATCTGTTTTTTTTTTTGTTTCTTTTTGGGAAATCAATAAGGTTCACAGTCATCAAATAATGACATTCTAAGTTTCAGACTTCATATCCTCTGTAAAGTGTATGCTAATCCAAGATATCTTATTCTGCGCATCAGTTCTTATCACACTCAGATGAGGTATACTCAGAAGAAAGGCTGAAACTGCTGGGTAGGGGTGGGTGCTGTTTATTCAGAGAAGTAACTTACACACTTGTCATTTGCTCACACTAAACAGTTAAATTTAATTTTTCTGAAAGTATGCATCCTTGGGTTACTATGCGTTTGCTTGAAACAAGCATGAAATACATTGTGCCCATAATTATTTTTACCACCGTCAGATATCGGAGGTACACACAGTCAATACTAGACTTATAATTGCCAGATACACAGCTGTATGTGGATAATAATGGCTGACCCTGCTCTCATGATTCTGGCCTTGCAGGCCTAATGTGCATTTGTGTAAAGCAACTTGGAATCCCTTACTGTTGCCAATTTATTACCACAGTCATTTGAGGTACACACAGATGGTTAGAATTGATGAGAACAGACAATGGTGGGTTATAATAGGTTCATAGGTAGGTACTAGGCTATCTGCCCGAAGGTATTTATAAGCCTAGCCAGAATGTGTTGGCTTTCACTGCCCCCTTAGATTAGTTCCCTGTGCGTCTGTCCAGCAGAGCCACTGAAGTGATCCCCGAGGTAAACTTTCTGTTTCCCATCCACTAGTCAAGATTTCCTTCGAAGAGTGTTAGCGAGAAGCTCTGCCTAATGTAGACTGGGATCTTGTTCCAAAGCATGTGAAGTCTCTGGGACAAGAATCTATCCCTCCAGCACGTCCTATTTAGTGTTGTGGTGAGGTTTAGATCCCTAGAGCATGTGACTCGTGGGGATAAGGTTTTCTTTAGGCGGAGCATGTCCATGAATTCTGGGTTGGACATGGCCTTGTATGTCAGGCAGAGATCACCTCTGAGTAGGTGGTATGCAACAAAGTACAGCTGTAATTTCTTCAGTCAAGCTGCATAGGGCATCTGTTTGAGGCCACTGATCCTCTTGGTGAGGTACTTCTGTGGTCTTTCCAGCTGTTGCAGGTGTCTTGTAAGGTACATCCCAAATGGGGCGTTGTACTCTATGATGGGTCTGATGAGTGATGAGTAGAGGAGCATAATGACCTCTTTTGATCTGGATGTGAACCCTTTTGTGATTAGGTGGGCCACGTAGAAGGATTTTCTAACCACTTTGGCAATGTGATTATCAAAGGTGAGATTACTATCTACTTGGGTCCCCAGATCCCTTATTACATCTTCCATATTTAGGGGACTACCACCTATGTGGTAGTTTGTGGGTACTTTGTTTTTTCCAAAGGGGATGACTATGCACTTTTTGGCATTTAGCTTTAGGCCATGATTTTGACACCTGGTATCCGTCTCAGTGAGACCCTTTTGGAGGATGTCTGTGTCAGCTGGAGAGTCAATTATAGCACCTAGTTTGCAGTCGTCTGCGAACTTGGTCAGCCATAGTCCTCCTGTGCTTGCCTGTACCTCTGAGAAGTATATGCCGAACAGAAGGGGTCCTAGGACTGAGCCCTGGGAAACTCCACTTGTAACCGATTTAGAGTCGGACCTAGCTCCCACAACTCTCACCATGTGGGTTCTGTCCATGAGCCAGTTGGCAACCCATCTTGTGATGTAGGGGGTTTATGTTCAGGCTGGTGAGCTTGTCTATAATACCAGAATGGGGAATGGTGTCGAAGGCCTTTGTGAGGTCTAGGTAGGCTATGTGTACCACCTTTCCCTCATCTATAGCCTTGGTAACTGTATCAGAGATGTCCACCAGGTTTAGGAGGCATGATCTACCCTTAAAGCCGAACTGGGTAGGGTCCAGTGTTTGGAGGTTCCCAATGTCTCTGTTAATGAGTTCCATGATGATGCACTCCATAGACTTGCAGACCAAGCTAGTCAGGCTTATAGGGCGATAGTTCCCGGGGTCTGTTGTGGCCCCACCTTTGTGGAGCAGAATAACCACTGCTGTGCGCCACTCTATGGGTACGTAGCCTGTGGAGAGGCCGAGTTTGAACAGTGTGTTTAGGTGAGGGGTTAGTTCGTCTGAGCTCGTGTAAGACGCAGCCTGGGACACCATCCAGTCCCATTGATGTTGTGTTTTTGGCTTTGGAGAAGGCTGTTTTAACCTGAGTGTCTGTGATTTCAGGGACTCTACATTCTTCTGGTATGGTTATGGGTCCTCTTGGGGGTGAGAGGGGGGTAAAGTTTGCGCTGAACCTGTCTGCCAGATGTTGGCGATATCGGTCGGTTCAGTGTATTGTGTGCCATTCTGCACTAACGCCGTGCAGATTTGAGCATTGCCACTTAGATTCTTGACAGCTAAAGAATGCCTTGTGGTTATCTTTGGAGTCCTTGGCAATTTTTCTTTCAAAGCTCACCTTGGATGATTTTATGAGGGATCGTAGTTTCTTGCCGATACTGATCAGGGATGTCTTCCATTCTTGGGATTTTACTCTTTTCTGTACTAGTTTCCTCCTTCTATTGTATAGCTTGTTTATGGCAGGAGTCCACCAGACTGGTTTCCTTTTCTTGGAGGAGTGAGTCTTGGTTTTGCTTGGGATGGCATGATCCATGCATTCTTGTAGGTGCCCGTAGAATGCATTAGTAAAGAATTTTTCAGCTTGGACAGCGTTATCCTTCAGCATAGGGGCTTTGAAACTTTCCACCTCGGTCTTTAGTAACACGAAGTTTGCTTTTGAAAAGTTTTTCACTGTGGTTTTCTTGTCCGGGGGTGGGGGCGGAATGTGGATATCCAAAGTGATTTGTTTATGGTCAGATCTAATCAGCGAGGGGTTGACCTCTGGTGTGGAACACTGGTCGCCCATGTTGGTGATGACGAGGTCCACCTCTGGTGGGAGTGTTGTCCAGTTGAACCAGGGCGTTTGAGTTTATAAATTCTAGGAAATGTTGGGCAAATGGCATCATCTAGGTCTTTTTTTCTTGTGGTATAAAGCAATTGGAAAGGTGGATCCAAGAAAAAATGTGCATATATGCACAGTCCAAAAAATGTGTGTGTGTGTGTGGGGGGGGGGGGGTGGATGCACTGGATGAGAATTGCTCAGGACCCTAGGTACACAATCTGCCTCTGCATGGGGCAATAAATACATTCTGAAAACTGTTAGACAGTGACCATTCTGTCTCTGAATGTCACTGTTAGGAGCAAGAATGTTTGCCGAATAGGTCATACTCAATTAGCCAAACATTAGTGGAAGTAAACTGAAGGCCCTGTCACTGTGCTCTATCTTACAAGCTGCTGACAGGCAACATGTGCCTGCCCCTACAGAGCAGTCCTGGACCGTGCCCTAATGGAAATGTTGCATATCTACAAGTCAAATGGAACAAGATTCACTTCCTCTGGGGATCTTAACCTAGCCTGTGACATTAACAGGACATGGTGGAGAGACAGGTGCATCTCCCAGAGACTGCCACTCCTCTGGAACAAACTCCCAATTCACATAAAACAGAGCTCCTCAATGATCATATTTAAATGTAACTTAGACAACTGGATGGGAGATTGTAAATTTACCCCAGGGGTGTCACCTATGTCCTTCTTGGATAAAGGCAGTTGGTGCTGATCAGACACACACACTGCAAATATAGACTACACAACTTGGTCAATAAGAGAACAAGGGTATAACACGGCTAGGCTTATAAAGGCACTAGGGCAAATAGCCTAGTAATCTCCTATGAACCTATAAATGGTATATCTGCCCCTATTTACTGCTTGTTAGTTGATCTGTTGTTCAGGTCAACAACCTAGATCAATTCACAGGAATCACAGAGACCACAGACCTGGAATCCACAGGGATCCACCCACCAGAGGGCTAACTTACTAAACTACTATGTTAATGCCTTTCCATAATTTGAATTGCCCATAACCACAGAGGCTCCCACAATGTTTAGGATGGTTGTGCATACTTCTATTACTGTTGACCACGGCAACTTTGTTGCTGTAAATACAGGCCAATTCTGGACTAGTGTCTCATTTGCCTGTATGCATGTAACATCACTACTGCATTTAAACTAAGCTGTCTCTAGTTCTGGCCCTGTGCAGTTCTCCAATGGTTGTGCCACTGCCACATGCTCTTTCTCAGTCCTTGGATACTTTAACAAGTTCCCACAATTTGCTGAAATACAGTAGTTGGTACTCCTGTTGGTTTAGAATTCTGAATTCATCAGCTTTCATTATTTTTGTTTGTCATTACTGATATAGCAGTGACATAACTAGATGCCAGTTGATGACTGACTTAAGTACAGACCTTTAAATTTATTTAATTTATGATGATCAGAAAGAGCATCTGAGAAAAGGACAGCTTGTAGGCATGACCCATTAAGGAAACGTCTATACCATACATGTAACAGACGGCATGCATATAAAGAAAATGAACTTGTGGTTTGTACAGTAAGAAAAGGTACTGGGGCACAATTCCTTACCAACTGAAATCACTAAGGAAATAATCAGTACAAAAATGAAGGTATGTTGTTGTCGTCTTTCGGCTTTTCCCGGTTAGGGGTTGCCACAGCAGAACTCCGGTCCGCTAATGACTGGCAGTAGATTTTCATGAACGCCGAGGTGCCAGCTGTGAGGCAACAACGCTACCGCTGCACCACCGCGGAAGTCAGAAAAATTAAGGTATAAAACTGTGGGAATAACAAAATGTAAGTCTGTAAGCTGCCTCATGTTAGGTGATGTTAAAGCACAAGAACGACCATCTCAGATTCTGGTAAACTGTAAGTTTACTGTTAATGTGATATAATGAGCTACAGTTGTGTATGTTAAACTGATGTGACACCATCCAGCTAATTCCACTTACAGTTAAAACTGCTGTAGTGCTCTAATCTCCAAACATAAAAAATGATATATTACACTAGAAATGTTAGCTTAACTAACTGGCTTCTGTGGAGTTTGTGAAGCTAAGAAATTTGGCAGGCATCGCAGTCACAAAGGGGCTGTATATTTCGAAATGCAGGCAGTTTAATAGGAGGTCCAAGATTTTAGAAAATTACTTTTTAGTACAGCAGCCTATCTTCTTCGGCTGGCAATGACTGCAAATGTTTACAAATATCAGCTGCAGGAAGGAAATGACTGAAAAATGTTGGAAGACTGTCTGCTATTCTATACCTCTGCCCTTCACCATATGCAGGAATTTTATATCATGTCAAAGTGTGGGTGGAAGGGTAAGGGGGGGGGGAGAATATGCCAAGTGCAGGGCAATAAACTACTACCTTAAAGTTTATGCAAAAGAAAGAAGTCACCCCATACTGGATACTCAATATACAAATAAAGAACATGGAAATATGGAAAAGAAACAGCTGCAACAGTGGGAGAAAAGAAAAACTGCTAAGAAAGAAACTATACAGCCAATGCAGTATTTATTTTTGAAAACACACCATTTCATTTTTATAATTCTTTACTGTATAATACAAAAGTCCCAGACTACAGCTGAAAGAATGAAAAATTTGTGCTCCCAGCCTGAATGACTCAGGCCACAGTGTAAGCTCTGTAAACAAAAAAGGGTCAAAGGGCTCATTCCAGGGAGTTCTTGATTTATTCCTGACCAAGCTTAGTTTACCCCCTCTTGTCTTTTCTGTTTTCACCTCTGACCAAAAAAACAAATTAAGACAGCCGAATGTCTAACATCCCAGCATCTACTCTGTCCATTAAGAGCACTAGGAAAACTGCAGTCTAATAGTGAGCAATTCTTGAAATAATTCAATTTCTTAAACCCAATCTTAAACCTCTTCACCAACCAACAAAGTACAGTAAATGGCCCACTGTCCTCATTTCCTTTTAATGATACACTACACACAAGACTTGCAATCCTCATATCCATTCATTACAATCCATTTCTGCCAACTAATTTTTAAAAGCGGAGATACCTTTTCATCCCACCCTTTGATAAACTTCAGATTATAATTGGCATCAGAAAGAACCTCCTTTTCCTCCGTTTTGTACAGGAGTCTGTCTCATCAACAGTGACCATCACCCAGAAGCAGTGTTCACACCACTGGGTAGCTATTCCTGCTGCTGTCATTATTCTATACCCCACCCACACACATACTTGCACTTCCTCATATGGTCAACTTAGAGTGTCCAATTGATGTACTATGTACCTTTGGAATGTGAGAGAAAACCACAGAGTACCTGGATAAAATGTACATGAACAGAGTACAGAGTGCTTGTTTTTTTTCTACTTATTAGCCAGAATACTCTTCTTCTGTCTGCCATTTTACCTCCACTTAGGCCATACTCTGATTTTATCTATTTTTGATAAATATTTACTCCTACCTTTTAACATAAAATCAATTATGAAAATCTAATATGTACCATATTTTCTTTCTCATGACCTTGTCTGTCAATACGCTGTAATTCCTTGTTAATTTTTGTATTTCACCCTTTGCATTTGCCAGTTCTTTCAGTGTTTTACCCCTCTCAAAAATCAGTGTTAATCCATAGAAAGTGACAACATGGAATGCTGGATGTCTTGGCTTTAAGTCCCAAACAATGAGCCAGTATTTTCCTTCTTTTATTACAACACTCAAAACAATGTCCAAGAGGCTTTCGACTGTCTATTTTGTTTTGTTTTACATTTGATTACTGGGGTAGTGCACAGATCACAACTGACCATGTGCAGATACTGCCTGGGTGAAATAATTCACAAAAAAGAGAGAGATAACAGAGAGGCAGTATGCTGACATATCAAAAACAGAACAGATAGTAGCAATATATAAGAAAATTATATGGCAGAAATGAATAAATGTACCACAAACTATGAGAGAAACACACATTTTGCAAGTCACATGATTATATTTATGGTTTACATCATGGTGGAAATGTTGTGGGTAATGACAGTCTGGGCAGTGGATGAGGGTGAGTTAGGAGGTGTTAGTTGCTGTAGAGGCACTTACGTGACACCGTGCTATATTCAGTTAAAAAAGTTCTTTCACATCAAATCTAAGTTCAGCTCTGAAGGTGGAAATGGGGAGGATTGCAACTCCTTCAGATGATTCGTGAGATTAACATCTTTTAGGAGCAAGGATGGAGAAAGAATGGTCACTGCAGCGTAGTCTGGTTTGTGGGAGTTACAATCGGGGGAGATTGCTTGTGAGAAGTGCCTGAGGTTTTGTGTGTGTGTGTGTGTGTGTGTGTGTGTGTGTGTGTGTGTGTGTGTGTGTGTGTGTGTGTGTGTGTGTTTAGTATAAAGTTTGGCAGCTTCCAGTGGGAATGAGTTAAGATGGAGAAGTCTGAAGATGACTGAGCCTAGTAGTAGATTCTCTCTGCTGTACTGAGAGCTATTTGGCTGTTTTGAGGGTGAGGCAGTGGTGTTCATTACAACAGAGTTAGTGATGAAGTGGCATATTTTGTTTTTGATAGTTTGTAGTGTGGAAGAGTTTCCATACAGGCTGTGGTTACTATGGGTAGTACATATTCAAGTTGGACCAGAAGGACTCCCTTGCCTATTGTTGCCTTGTCTGGTTTGGATAGGTAGGGTGAGATTTTCCTGGCCCAGAAAAGAAATGAATTAACTTTTTCTCTTGATTCTTCTATATGTGTATTGAAAGTTAATGACTGGTCTAGGCAGAAACTGTGGTATTTGAAGGAGTTGGTTTTTTCAAATGGTTTGCCACAAATGGTAGTGATACTGAGCGACTTTCATGATTTTTTTTAATATAGGTACATGATGTCACTATATATAAATATGCAGAAAAACTGATGTATGTTGTATGCAACTCTGCATGTCAAAGCCTACAATAACTGGAACCACAAAAGATCAAAACACATCTGAAAAAGAAAATCTATGAACTATAAAAGCAAATTTTTCTGAGTGGCGAGCTAAGAAAAAAACATAAGCCTAACAGTACACCCAAACATAATTTGTCTGAATACTGGTACTATATTAGGGGATTAAGGCTGTATGGTTCTTATGTGCATCTGGCATCACAAGAACATCCTGACGTTGCCAAGGGGTTTGGTTGATTTAAAGTTACAGCATTACACTTGGTTGACTAAATGTACAGTCAACGAAGTAAAACTGAGGGCACACGTATACCTATATCACACACACACACACACACACAATATATATATTACATATCTATGATACACACACAAACATATACACACATTTTATATATATATATATATATATATATATATATATATATATATATATTTACAGGGGTTGCACTTAGAAGGTCGAGGTGGGTTAGATCGAACCCACTTTAGTCGACGTCAGGAGGCTGAACGGCGGGCAATGTCGAACCTGACATTGTCGAAATACAAATGTCGCCCCATCTTGAACCATGTTAAAGCCCATTCTGAGGTTTACGGCAATTTGTATTTCGACAATGCTGGAATTAGACATTGTCGGTTTCGTGGAAAGGGGTTGATGCATCATTCTATGGTGTCACTTCCGACCTTCCGATGGTAAACATACACACACACACACACACATATATATATATATCTATATATATATATATATGTATATGGGTTACCCTTAGTACATCGAAAGCCCGCTACATCGAATTCCACTTCTCTGACATGGCAGAACATCGACAAATGAAGAGCTGAAGTTTCCCACACGGTAAGTTACCATTTGGCCATCCACCTGAACTTTGCCCCATATCCCCACGGTAGTGCGTTCTCGGAGTTAGAATATTAAGTTAGGGGGTGTGGGGGGCATAGCCCCCCACATTTGTGTACTCGGTTTAATGGCAGTTTTTCAGTTCAGGATGGCCAAAAGATAACTTACCATGCGGGAAGCTTCGGCGCTTCATTTGTCAATGCTCTGCAGTGTCGGAGAAGTGGAATTCGATGTAGTGGGCTGTCGATGTACTAAAGGTAACCCATATATATACTGGTGTCCACAGACACAGACACACACAGACACACCCCTGTTAAAATGCCAGGTTTTTGTGCTATATAAAAAAATGAGGCCACAATAAATCATTTCAAAACTTTTCCCACCTTTAATGTGATCTAAAACCTGCACAAATCAATTGAAAAACAAATCTGTTAGGGGAAAATATAAAATAAAAAACGTACAAATAAGCTGGTTGCATAGGTTTGCACACCCCTTAAACTAATACTTTGTTGAAGCACCTTTTGCTTTAATTACAGCATTCAGTCTTCTTGGGTACACACCTACCATCAATTAAAGAGACTCTGATTAACCCCAAATAAAATTCAGCTGTCCTAGTAGGATTTTCCTTACATTTACTCAGTTGCCTGCTACAGCAAAAGCCATGGCTTGCAGAGAGCTTACAAAGCATCAAAGGGATCTCATTGTTGAAAGGTATCAGTCAGGAGAAGGGTACAAAAAAATTTCCACAGCATTGGATATACCATGGAACACAGTGAAGACAATCAAAAAGTGGAAAATATGGGACAACAGTGATGTTGCAAAGAACTGGATGGCCCTCCAAAATTGATGAAAAGACAAGATGAAAACTGGTCAGGTAGGCTGCCAAGAGACCTACAGCAACAGTGAAGGAGGTGCAGGAATTTCTGGAAAGTACTGGTTGTGTACTACGCGTGATAAAAATCTCCTGTATTCTCTATATGTCTGGCCTATGCGGTAGAGTAGAGTTGCAAGATGGAAGCCTTTACTTAACACAGAAAAATATACAGGCCCAGCTAAAATTTGCAAAACAATATATCAAGTCTCCCAAAAGCATGTGGGAAAATGTGTTATGGTCTGATGAGACCAAGGTTGAACTTTTTGGCTACGATTCCAAAAGGTACATTTGGTGCAAAAATAACCACCAAAAGAACACCATGCCCACGGTGAAGCATGGCGGTGGCAGTATTATGCTTTGGGGTTGCTTTTCTTCAGTTGGAATTGGGGCTTTAGTCAAGATGGAGGAAATGATGAACAGTTCAAAATACCAGTCAGTTTTGGCTCAAAACCTTCAGGCGTCTGCTAGAAAGCTGAAAATGAAGAGGAATTTCACCTTTCAACACGACAATGACCCCAAGCATACATCCAAATCAACAAAAGAATGGCTTCACCAGAAGAAAATTAAAGTTTTGGAATGGCCTAGCCAGACCCCAGACCAAAATCCAATAGAAAATCTGCAGGGTGACCTGAAGAGGGCTGTGCACAAGAGATGCCCTCATAATCTGACAGATTTGGAGGGCTTTTGCAAGGAACTGTGGGTAAATATTGCCAAGTCAGGATATGCCATGCTGATAGACTCCTACCCAAGAAGACTGAATGCTGTAATTAAATCAAAAGGTGCTTTAATAAAGTATTAGTTTAAGGGTGTGCACACTTATGTAACCAGCTTATTGTAACGTTTTTAATTTTTTATATTTTTCCTCTAACAGATTTGTTTGTTTTTCAATTGAATTGTGCAGGTTATAGATCACATTAAACATGGGAAAAGTTTTGAAATTATTTATTGTGGTCTCATTTTTTTATAACACAAAAAACTTGGCATTTTAACAAGGGTGTGTACACTTTTTATATCCACTGTACATACACACGATTCCCTTCCTTTTGACCAAATCTTTATTTGTATGAGAAAAGCAGTGGCATGGCTTAATTTTGACAGTACAAATAGCTGAACGGTGGATATGTCGATACAGGTAGGTGAGTTTGGGGGGGGGTGAGACTGTGTGTGTGTGTGTGTGTGTGTGTGTGTGTGTGTGTGTGTGTGTATGGGAGTTGGACTTAAGATTGGGAATGAGTGAAGGATGGGTATTGTGCATTTACATACTTAGCGTAAGGGTTAGGTTAGGGGACAGATGTAGTGTTGGGTGCATGTGTTTGTGAATCTTTGTGTGTCGGTCTGTCTTGTGTAGCGGCAGTCTTATGGAAGGTTTTAATGATAAGGTGTAGGTTTAGGGTTGGGGAAGGTGCAGCATCAGGGTTAGGATTAGCACCCATTTCTATGGTGGTGACCCCCTGCACCTAATTCTGCTCCTTCCCCCAACTCTAACTCTATACCTTAACATTAAAAATGAACTTGTTCAGATACATTGTCTAAAACCAGAAATTGTCAGTCATAACAAAATAAGGGTTATGCCACTAAATGTTAGGAGCTTAAGCCAAATATTACACACCCTGGAAGCACTTCTATCACTTGAAGGTGTAGATGTCTGTGCAGTCACTGAAACTTGGTTCAAGGCCTCAGACAGTTACACAGCCTTGCAAGGCTACAATGCCTTCCACACCTCCAGACTGCAAGATGGACATATGAGAACCAAAGGAGGCTGTGTATCTATCTACATCAGAGATAAAGTCACCTCCCGACTAGTTAGACTGGACAACTCCATGAAGTAACTCCATGGAGTTACTCCAAGTTCAGATTACTGTGGGTAAGACCCCTATTCAAGTCACAGCTAGTTATAGATCCCCCTTCATGAATCATGATGTGAACGAGGCCTACTTGACCAAACTAGAGTCAATCCAAATATTTTCAAACACTGTGGTCATGGGGGATTTCAATTATCCCACCATCAACTGGGAAACCTACTCTAACCCAACTCACATGTGCAAAAGTTCCTGGACTTTGTCATCTCAAATGCCCTAGAACAAACTGTTCAAATCCCAACAAGAGGAACAAACATACTACATCTGGTCCTCACTAACATGACAAACAGATGAACCACCGTAATTTTTGGACCCTAATTAGTTAAATCTAACCACAAATGAGTTGCCTTCGAACTGTCACTAACATCAGAACTCACAAAGGGCGAACTCAGACTGAACTTCACCACGGCAAACTATACCCTCCTAGGGGAAGATTTAAATGCATTCTAAGCCCCACTCCCAGCTGCAAGTGGCAACTACACTAAAGCTTACAGTGAAGCCCTGTACAATCACTTGTATAAGTGAATAGACTCGGCTGTTCCAGAGAACCAAAGCTGAAAGTAAAAACAAGCCACCCTGGTGGACATCCAGCATCAACAAACTTTACAACAAACTCAAAAATTTGCAGTCTAAGAAAACTAAAGCGAGGCCCCAACAATGTTAAAGCACCGTCATCAGCCTCAAAAGGCAAATAAGACATGTCAAATTCTCTAAGAGTAACTTTGAGAAAAACCTAGCAATTGCATCCAAGGATAACCATAAGGCCTTTTACAGCTACGCACATAGCCTAAAAGGTAGGATTCCAAGCATGTGCCAAGCTAGTGACTAACAGTATCACACATACTGATCCCACAGAGATTTGGCAAAAAGGCCAAAAATAAGGGGTTGTGACTTCCAAGTCTGTGGACGACAGCAAACGGTGCAATTTTTGAATCTGCAAATGTCAGTATATTTCAGGAGGGTCTTACGCAGACCAATGAATGGTGTCTTAGTCACGGTCTCAAACTGAATGCAAAGAAATGCATCATCATTTCCTTCTGTAAAAACAGTGTTCCTTCACACTATTAAATTAACAACAATACCCTATGTATCAATGAAGTGGTAAGGGATCTGGGATCACAATTGGACTGGAACCTTAACTTTGACCACCATGCATCTACTGTAGTAAGGAAAGCCTTCTATGTAGCACACTTGATTAGCAAAGGCATCACCTCTAGAGCAAAGGATGTATTAACCCCTTTATACTCATCACTAATCAGGCCCATAACAGAGTATGATGCCCCTTTTGGCTTGTACAGTACAAAGCACCTGCAGCAATTGGAGAAACCTCTGAGGTTTCTAACAAAGATGATCAAGGGACTCCAGCACGTGCCTTACACAGACCAAATAAAGTCCCTGTCACTATACCCTATCACATAGAATTCTTAGGGAAGACTTATGCCTGGTTTACACAGCAATCTCTGACCCAAACATAAGGAATCTGCTGCACATCCATAAATCAAACAGGACTAGAGCTACCTGTTCCAGGGACCTAAATATGGTCTGCGACTTGAAAAGAAGGTGATGGAGGGACAGAATTGTCTCCCACCCACTGCCACATTTTTGGAATACGGTGCCAGTTCATGTGAAGCAGTGCACCTCTATGACACTGTTCAAAAGGAACCCGGATGAGTGGGATATGCTTTTATCAAATGGTGTATAAAAATCTGAACAAAGCAGTTACATGAACCCTAAGTTTTAGGTAATTTTTCTTAGTAAAACACCTCACAGCTAGTACAATTAACCAAATTCACAAACCTTTACAAACTAAAACAAAATTTAACACCAATGACTGCATGAACACAGCAGTCAGCAGCTTGTACTAACCACATATGGTTGGTTCATTTGTTAGCAGTGAGTTTTAATGAGGCAATGCATTTATTTTGTTGACTGGGTTGGGCAGCAGACCATTTTCAGCAATGACCCAGTCCAGTCTGGCAGTTTCAAATTTCAACACCAACTACATTTGACAGATACAGTATAAAATAATGAGAAAGTGTACTAGTCAATGCATACAAAAGAAACATAATAAATACCAGTGGATACAGCAGTATACAATAAGCAACAATTAGTTAATTTCACAGATTAAGAATAAAAACTTTATAATAGTAAAGAAAACAGTAATTTGTAAAATTTTTAGAAATACATTAAGGAGTCAAGTTGGATAAATCAGAAGCAAACAGATGACTGTTTGTTCCTGCTTAATGTCAGGTTTTTAGCCAGTGCTGCAATACCAACACTTATATTCATTAGTAAGACATGTACTTAATTCTCTTTTAAGGTGGTTAATTCCTGGAGTTTTTGGATACTTTGAGGAAAAGAGCTCCATGTTGCCGGTGAAAGCTTTGAAAAAGCTTTCACCTATTTTCTTTGTAGAAGGGTGACCTTGACAGTAATACTACATTTTCTAGTGGTAGATAGTAAGAGCAGTTTAATTATGTCTATGTAAATCAGTTGGGTATTAAAGTGGCCTTGGCCATTACTAGCAGCCATTTTTGGTTTGCTGTGAGAAGCAGTAATGCTCTCAGTGCCTCAGGACTGATCCTTCCCTATCCTTCCCTGGATGGAGTTTCTGAAGTAGCATTCTGTAAAGAATTTTGCAGTATCTTCCACTTACTGGATACTCCTGTTATTTGACATCATATATAGGATACAGGAAAAGTTTTAAAGGTTTTCCCTTAATTAACTGATATTTTAGGCATTCAGAGAAAAACAAGACCTTACCACAATAACAGATGTTCAAGTACACTACTGTTGCAGTAGTACTGACCTACTGGAACTTCTGCCACAGAAGGCCAAACATCCACACTTCAACATCATTCGCCTTCCAGGCCATGTGGACATCTGCCCCTTAGGGATATCGCCTATTCCCTTTATAAAGTTAGCATCTACCTGCACCATTTTACAGCCTTCTTGTCCAGAAAACTAGTAGGATGGCTACCCTGCCTATTCCTAGAAACAGCATGAATAATGGACATCGTCTGGTCCAGGACGATAAATAAACTGAGTTTCCCAAATTTATCCAGACCTAAAAAGACCTTATAGCCTCACAGGAAAAAGACGAGTAAGGATAAATTCATATGGATAGGGTATACCCCCCACAGAGAAAATGGAGAGGTTGGAGGGAAAACAATAATGCAACAGTAATGGACTCAAAACATCTGATCAACTTCACTGTTTATTACCACAGGTCATTTCTTACACAATTGTACTACATTATTCATATAGATCACTGCTGCAAATCTACTGATCATTAGAATTACAAGAGCTCACAAACTGTGGGAAGTGGGAAAATGGGCAGTTCTGAGTTGTAACCAAGCCTGCAGAATGTCAGTAGCAAACCCATCCCTTGTCCCTAAAAGCAATGTCTATTATATAGTATTTAGAGAATGTAAGGATTGCAAACCAGGTGGAAGCTTCTAAAATGGAATGACAACTCATCTTCTAAAGGAACTATTTTTGCATAATTAGTACAGACACGTAATAAAATGGGCCATTCAGTTGTAAACTGTTTTGAAGACTGGTTATCCTTCCTTCAGGCAGCAAAGAGCACAGATGTCTGATCTGAATTTTTTATGTTCTTGGTTTTAAACAGATATCTCAGTTGCTAGTAAACATTTAAGAAGTGTAAGATTCTTTTTCCCTTGTTGTTGGATGTTGGGAAGGAAGACAGGCAATTTTATAGTTTATGTGAGAACACAATCACCACCTTAGGCATAAAGTAGGGCCTGGGTCTAAGGATGACCATGTCCTCGGGGAACAGAAAAACAGTACTCTACAAATGACGGCCTGTTCTGAAATCCTTCTGGCTGAGGTGATATCAAGTAATGGAGCAGTTTTCCAGGTTGGGTATTTCAGAAGACCAGGGCAGCACATACAAAAGTTCACTTTTCTAGGACATAACTTGAGTTTCAATGAAGAGAGGCCACTTTCTTGGCGGTATCAAATGTAAATCTCCCTCAATGAGGTGTCTAAAAGGTTGCAGAATTCATGGGGGAATCCACAGGCACGCTAACTGAAATGGTTGAGAGATGTACGTTCAAAGGCATATTCCAAGCCCGAACTGAATAGTTCAGTTAGGTATTGATGCTAAAGGGGGAAGGTACTGATTCATTCATTCTTTGGCACCAGAGAACCTTTCCCATTTGGTCAGGTAGGACCTCATTTTATCAGGCTTCCTGGCTTCCTTAATGATAATCAAGCATATCCTTACTGAACTGGTGCCTGAAAAGTAACGGAGCTAAATCATCTAGGCAACAACCTAAGAGTCTTCAGGTTGTGGGTATATTAGTCCACCCCATCATGTGGGAGACGTTTAGAAGGCAATGTATCAAGTTACATCCTGACAATTAAAGGAGAAGAGGGAGAACAAGTGCTGCCCAGGAAAAAAACAGTGCTATTATGGGCACCCTTGGCCCTTTCTTCCTTACCATTCTGGATCAGCTTGGAGAAGAGGGGTAGTGGAGGAAACTTATTCAAAATGATACCTGTCCATTTGATAAAGAAAGTTACTGCCTGGCTTCATTGTGTTGTGGCCCAAAACTGAATTCCATCAGCTGTTTTGTAGTTCAGACAAGCAAACAAACAGGTTTCTCTCCAGGACACTACACATGTCGGTCATCTGAAAAAAACTGTGTGCAACATCCTCTCATGGGAATCAGCAGCTGATCTGCTTAGCTGGTTTACCACAGAGTTCAAATGCAATGAATGTAGACTGATTTTAGGATTATTTAGGACTACAGAGCTCCAGAGCAGTTATGGTCAGCCTGCAAAATAAATAAGAGTGAGCATCCCTTGCTTGCTTATGTCCCACATGACCATGATATTATTGTTAGTAAGGTCTTTTATATGTGCTTGTAAAGAATAAGGGCCTGGATCAAAGACACAATCATTTAATTTAAATTTATATGCCTCTTTCTTTCAACTAGATTCTAAACACATTGTATGTTGAAGCTTCTGTGTGGGCTCTTCTTGTTATGTCTGGGGCAGCTGTGGTTAGGTTTTCTTGCTGGGATCCTATATGAAGACTAACCCTTAAGGTTCTATTTCTCGTGAAAGAACCACTAGTCAGTGGGAAGCAGGGTAGCATAGAGATCTCCTTCTGGGTGCCGATTCTTTGCATTTAAGTACCACTGAAGCTTTGTCATAAATCCACAAGAATGCCCTTAACAGCTGCCTGGCTATTGCTGCTGTCTTTTGTTTCATGGTCTAAAACAACTGTGCAGGGGACTCCACTTGGTAGTTGGGGGAGGCCCTCTAGTTGCTGGCATCAAGTAAGGTCCCCAGGAGCATCAATATTCTGTAATGGGATAGAGAGTTGGGGACAACAAAAGAGAATTCCTAGTTTTGAAAACAATATGTGATGAGCTGCAGGGCACCAGGTTAGTATACTGGTAAGGTAGTCATCTAAACAGGGTTAACTGCAAATGTCCCTTTGTTATATAATAATTAATAATATAAATCAAGCACTTTGTAAACATTCTGGTTGTAGCAACCAATCCAAAATACAAGGAGGTAAGCTGACACTGGGAGCCTACATAAGAGAAGGCATATGTGTGGTTCAGTTTAGCGAACCACACCAGATGGAGGGATCAGCAGCGTGAACATGGTCTGCAATGTCAAAATTTTGAATGGTAGGAACTTGAGGCAAGTGTTGAGCCTTGACAGGTCCAGAACTTGCCTGCATGGACCCTCCTTTTTGAGCACTATGAGTTACAAATAGAAATGCCTCTGTTTTGGTCCTACCTTAGCATTTGTTCCACTATTCTTAGTTGTAGGAACTCTTATAGAATTGTAAGGCCTAGATGCATTTGATCTATCAGCAAGGTGGTGGTGGGGAGTGTGATATTGTGATATCAGACATATTTGGCTTCCTTAAGAAATTAAGTTCACAATCCTGACTGGCAGACTATAGAACACGCTTCTCTGTTGTGATGCCTTCCCAATTCCTTACAAATTGGGTTACATTTCCTGTTACCTTGGGGGTGCTTAGGGGTGGTATGAACAGGGTTGGGAGAAGGGTTTAGGAGATAAGAGAGATCCTTCATGCAGTCATGGATCACTTTAAGGGAATAGAATCCAGTGGGGCCCCCAAACTTCCCTTTCTACTCTCCCTGACATTTCCTTTGTACTGGACCTCTCCACCCTTTCCATACATGCTCTGGACCTTTCTACCCTTTCCCTACATGCTCTGGACCTTTCTACCCTTTCCCTACAAACTCTGGGCCTATCTACCCTTTCCCCTACATGCTCTGGGCCTTTCTACCCTTTCCCTACATGCTCTGGACCTTTCTACCCTTTCCCTACATGCTCTGGACCTTTCTACCCTTTCCCTACATGCTCTGGACCTCTCCACCTTTTCCCTACATGCTCTGGACCTTTCTACCCTTTCCCTACATGCTCTGGACCTTTCTACCCTTCCCCTACATGCTCTGGACCTTTCTACCCTTTCCCTACATGCTCTGGGCCTATCTACCCTTTCCCTACATGCTCTTACCTTACCTGTGATGCTATGGGAGAAAGCTTTATTGACTTCATAGTCTTCCTCTTTTCCTCTAATTTTTTGAATACTTTAACAGTAGAGATCCAGAACAGGAAGCCTGCATAGTGGCAGAGAGGAAGCAATGACCATCATCCATGCAACCTCAGTTTAATGTCAGGTGCTTGACAATGTAGGCAAGGAGGATGGGTGTGGCTATCCTGGTGACAATGAAGCATGCTGGGTGGTCCTTTTTTAAACTCTGGAGAAGGCCGAGCACAGAAGGAATCACTGGGCTTGGGAGGGGGTGACTGAAAGCCATTGTGGCCACTCTAAGCCTGTGGAGTAGCATGCACTCACACAGGTTAGGGTGGGCAGTCAGCAGCTAATGTATATATCAGCATGCTGGGGGAGGGGTGTAAAATTAGGAATAAACCCTGTACGCCTTCAAGTTGATGGCACTACTCCCAGAAGTTTAATCTTCACCTCCAGGGGACGTGAGAAGAACTAAGTCCTGTAAGTACAGCCCTCAACCTGGATGAATAAATAGGCCACTTGAGCAGTGGGAGGGAAGTTTGAAGTTCATGCCAAAAAAAAGTTCCCAGACAGCAGATCCTTATTGGGGAGGAGGGGGTATAAACAAGCTGCAGTTTGACATTCATTGGCAGGGGTTAAAGCTGCAGCCTAGCATGCCTTCTATACACATACACAATAGCAGATGCAGTGTGTAGTAGGTCCACAGTATCACAGCCATACTTTTAATAGTGTGCTTAACCTCACTACCCGATTAACATTAATAGCCTGGTTGAGGTCTAGTAATTTCATCCTAAAGTCCAAATCAGACAACTTCTCAGTTTCCTACCTTGTTTGGATAAGAACAACCTGAAACTTAGTCATACATGTCTGACAGTTAATGGTGTTGAAGGACAGAGTGGAAGCTATGTAAACGTTCTTCGCAAAGTTGTAGAGCACAAGAACCAGTTCAACCTCCTTTGGATCCACAGATAACACTGCTGGATCTATCAAATGGTTGCTGCAAAGGAATATATGAGACTTCTGGACCAGTAAAACCAATCAGGCTTTTAAGGGTCTGGAAAATGCGTTCCTTGAAGGCAGTCAAGATGGCATCTTCTAATGCTCAAAGGACTGGATGACATGCTACATGTTTAGTGGCATCCAGGCCAAGAGGATCAAAATAACTTTTCTGTACAGTTGAATTGGTCTTTCATTCTGCAAAGTATGTATCCAAATGAGAGTAGTACGGGACAATGTCATTATTGCCTGTGTCATACTCAGAGAGGACACCCAAGATCCATAATCTATTTCTCCCCCTCTGAGGAGTATGTATATCCCTCTCTGGGAAGGGCTCCTCCTTTTTCTTCATAAAAGGAACTCCAGACATCGAGGGCTGGTCTGCACTTGGCTGTGTTCTGTGTAGGGCAAGCAAGAACTCTGATTCAAGGAAATACATTTTTATAGAAGAGCCTGGGGAGTAAACCGAGGTCCCACCAGTTAACTGAGGCTTTGACATATTCAGCTGGATGGAAATCCTGCACTTGAACTTTTGGGCCCACTTAGATATGCATCTAGGAACAGAAGTCCCAGACCTTCACACCTTGAGAACAGATGTCCTCCATACATAAAATTCACAGATCACCCATCTTTCCATTTAGAAACTTAGAAATTAATTTTCACCAGTGATTGTTCATGGGTGGATGCCTGGCCCTTGTGTCTCATGCTGTCTAAACAGAATTGAAGGAAGTGCTCCTTCCTGGTTTTAAGTGTAAATGCCAGGCAAACACTAAAGATTTTAAATGTTGTCTTCCTGTTTTAGTCAGGAGACACAATACCTATGGTAATTTTTACAGCAAATTAGCCTACAATGTGTCAGCTGCCCTCTTTCTTAGCAGCAGACATTCCCACTATTCATACTCAGTCAACCAACCCTTCAAAACAAAACAGAATACAAAAATATCCCACAAAAGGCATCAAGATTTCTGCAATATGGTACTTGTCTGAACAAAGCTTTGGGGCAGGCCAAATTACATCAGACTATGGACGTTGTACCAGTGTATCATGCAATATCAACTGCAGAAACAAAGATCTAAAATGGCACAGACAATTCCTAGCTTCATTTACAGAAATCCCTAAGGGGACGACGCCCACTCAGCCTGAAAGGGGGATGGATGCAGAGTTCTGGAAGATTAGCAAGACTTTGGGACTTTTATGGCAGAAGTTGTCAGTTCTAGGGCAGAATATATTTTATAAAAAAAAAGATCAAGGAATATTAAGAACAGGTTAAACAAAATGGCAAACACCAACAATGTTACATCTGCGCATAATGACACCTTTAAGGTTTTACTTGCAGTTTATGTATGCGGATATACATAACATCTACCAACTGGTCACGAATATCACATTTGTTTTTTTTGTGAGAAAGTAGAAAACAGTTATACATATTTATTTTGATATGTATAACAGCTGTGATTTTTTTATGATAAAAAAAATTACCGTAAATTCAAGCTTCAATTAACTCAGCATTTATAAGATATCCAGAATACACTAACAACAGATGCAGTGTTTAAACATAGTCATAGCTGGAAGATATTTCCAAACCTTCAGATTTTAGAAGATAAGCTTGGTTTTTGGGTAGGGGTACATCTTAAACTAATTTAACATTCATTGGTATCACTGGATAACTATTCTGAATGTATCTCTTTGCTCACAATGCCACATTAGTATTAAGATGCCAACGTCAAAGATTAAAATGCAACAAGATCTGTTTAATTACAGATGACTTGTCTAAGCCTGTGTACTGATTTTCAAAGGGTCTGAAAAAGTGCATTCAACATAGAACAGCTTATCTACTAAATTAATTATTATTTTTTTAAATATAAATCAGAGTCCTTGCATTTTTGGATGGAGCAGTGGTGCAGGGGTAGCGTTGTCACCTCAGTAAGAGGTTCTCTAGTTCATTTCTCAGCTGGCAAGCCTTCTGTGCAGAGTCTGCATATCCTCCATGTGTGTTTCTTCCAGGTGCTCCGGTTTCCTCCCATGTTACAAAGACATAAGTCTAGAGCTTTTCTCCCTGGCCTCCGCTGAAAATTGGATTCATTCCAAGTTGGACTTTCCCGGTAAACAAATGTGAAATAATTAAATAAATAAAATTGTTATAATTCAGTCTTAAGAAAATTTGAAATATAGTGCTCTAATTTAAATCCTTTCTTTGCAATTTTAAAACACAAAGCATATAAATCAAGCATTTGTATACAATAAGCAGTAAACAAGGTTTACTGTGTAGGTCTTCCTGCAGACCTACAAAGCAGTGACCTTGACAAAAACAATTTCATAAACTACTAAACAACTTTGGGGATATCATCAATTTAACCCAACTTTTACTGGTTTCATAATTAATTGCCTACAGAGACAGGAATATGCTTTTTACTAGTGTACCATTATACTGGAAAGTCAGTGAAAGTGTTCAGAATACCACTGTGCTTCCTTCATATGAAGATCAAACACAAGAACATGGCCAAATGATCTGGAAATGCATGTCATCTACACATATCACACACACTTCTTAATGTCTCACCATCTTCCTTTATTTTCAGAACTTAAAGTATGCGAAGGAAAGGAAAGAGAACTGCTTTATGAAAAGTAATTATGCATACTGAAATCCTATAAAAGATCTTTTCTGGGTAATGTTAAAGTGCTCACTCAGGGAACTCTAAAATAATGTACAACTGTTCAAATTAAACAGTACAGTAACCTGCAAGTCCTTTTTTTTTTGATTACATAGTCTCACAGCAGGTGGTTACCACACTTGTAGCTGATAAAAACGTGGCAATAAGTTTCTTGAAGACTTCTGAGGTGTGGGGAATATAAATTAGTTATAGTACTTAAACAGAAAGTTAACAATAGATGCAAGGACTGACAGATAAGGAAGCCGGTCTTGAGATGAAAATATTTCTTCATAAAATAATACACGACCATTTACTGTCATTTATCAGTTTTTATGCAGTAATATAATTAAATTATCAATCTCCGTATAAAAATATCACTCTGGTTTCACAGCAGCTGTTAATCACATGCAATAATAATGGAAGAAATTATGTTGCCGTTGCTTTTCTTCTTCTACATGAAAGTCAATACATAACGGATTTGTAGAAAAGTAAGAAAATATTTAATGAGAAAAATAACTGCAGGGAGCCACAGCCATTAAGTGCATGTTACATTAAACAGGATGGCATTAAAGGGCCAATTTTCCACTAGAAAACAGCCATTCCATATAACAATTTGAAAGACAGTGCACTGTGAGTGAGATACGGGGATTTCAGAATTATCCATGTAGATATTAGTTTTGATTTAAGCAGAGTCTGGGAATCAAAATGGACCCAATGCAAGCAAAACATGTTCAACTGTCATGACTTTTATCTCCTCCTGGACATGGGCAGTCATTAATAAATACAGTCCTGGGTATTAACTAGAGTATCTATGGTATTGCAGTGGGATAAAACTGCAAGGCTTGAAATGACCTCCAGGTCAATAGCAGAGTAACCTCCTATGATCACAAAAGTGAAAGTGAGACAACATCTACCAACATAAAAGCAATAGAGAGAAAAAAATGAGAGGGAAATAACAATCATCTTCTACCAAAGTTATGGCCAGATGTAGGAAATGTTGAAGAATAAGCAGCATTTCCCTGGCAGAGGTCATTTATGATCTAATTAAGCAGGAAGAGAAAAAGTATGGAGACTGGAGTTAATCTACAGAAAAGCAATGAGAACACTAGAATCTAAGAAAACGTAGTGGAGAGCGTTGCCTGTTTACCCTGTCCAGGGCTCTGAGGCAGTTTCTTTTCTGCCAAGCAAAAGCTGTAAACTAGACAAGTAATTTGGGACAGGCTGTCAGTGGTCCATCAAGGGACACACACAAACACAGATAGACAGACAGACAGGCAGACACAGACATGCACACACAGACACACACACAGACACACACACAGACACACACACAGACACACACACAGACACACACACAGACACACACACAGACACACCTATAGCCAGGTTACAGGATCACAGATTTACATAACAGCATGTTTTTGTAATGTGGCAGGAAACAATAATACTCTGTGAAAACCCACAAAGGCAAAAGAAGGAGAAGCAGACACCCAAGCAACCTCCACCCCCCAACACAAACCATGAAACACATACTTCACAAAACCAGTGTGTCACGCAATCACAGCTCTTAAGGCAAAATAAGTAATAGGTGACTATAGTCAGAGATACTGACGTCCCACTCACTAGGCTGAACAAGGAGAAGGTTACTGTTAGCTGCCTCTCAGGTGCCAGGATCCGCCACATAACATAAGCACTCAGGTCACTCCAGAACAAGTACAAATACGACTCTGTCATTGTCCATGTTGGTGTGAATGACCTGAGCCGTACCTCCCTGGACTACATGAAAAGAGACATGGAAGAGATCTCTGATCACGTAGCCGGTATGACCCTGACCTTGAGTAACATCCTGCCCTCAGCAAGAATGATACCACGGTATAAAGAAAAAATAATAAATTTCAACAATTGGCTAAGCTTCTGGTGTCAAAGGGGATCCAGTGTCCATCAGCCTGGGATGACATGCTTGACAAGCCACGCTGCTTCGCTAGAGATGGCTTGCACCTGTCACTCTTAGGCTTTTGAATACTCGCCAAGGCTCTTGCCACTCCCATAGTGCCTTTTTTTAGGCAAGGCTTAAATGACAAACCCACCACCGTAAATAGCACAAGTAACAAAAAACTGAGGGTAATGCTGCTCAATGCCAGAAGTCTAAACCTCAAAATGCACGCACTCGAGGCACTCCTCAGTATGGAGAAAATCGATATATGTGCAGTAACCTAAACCTGGTTTAAGGCTCCAGAGAGCACACCAGCACTACCAGGCTACAACTCATACCATACATTTCAGCCACAAAACCGGGACCAAAATACAAAAGGCGGGGGCGTATACATATTCATCAAGGATACCCACACCTCCAGCTTTGTGGCACAGCATGATGCTTCAGAGATCATCCACGTGCAACTAACAATGGGCAAAACTGCAATTCAAATTGTAGCTTGCGACAGATCACCCACCATGTCCCAGGACCCCCATTCTGCATTTCTGGAAACACTGGGAAACATAAAGGTCCTACCAAACACCCTGATATTGGGTGATTTCAATTACCCAAACATTAACTGGGAAAACTACTCAAGTACTAACTCCCTTGCCCAACATTTCCTAGAATTTATAAACTCAAACGCCCTGGATCAACTGGTCAACACCCCCACCAAAGGTAACAACATACTGGGCCTGGTCATCACCAACATGGGCAACCGGTGTTCCACACCGGTGGTCAGCCACTTGCTGGTTAGATCTGACCATAAACTAATCATGAGGTGGAAAGTTTCAAAGCCCCCATGCTAAAGGATAATGCTGCCCAAGCTGAAAAATCCTTTACTAATGCACTCTACAGGCACCTACAAGAATGCATGGATCATGCTATCCCAAGCAAATCCAAGACTTACTCCTCTAAGAAAAGGAAACCAGTCTGGTGGACCCCTACCATAAACAATCTATACAATAGAAGGAGGAAACTAGTACAGAAGAGAGTAAAATCCCAAGAAGGAAAGACATCCCTGATCAGTATCAGCAAGAAACTACGATCCCTCATAAAATCATCCAAGACTAGTGTCGAAAGAAAAATTGCCAAGGACTCCAAAGATAACCACAAGGCATTCTTTAGCTATGTCAATAATCTAATTGGCAATTCTCAGATCTGCTCGGAGTTGGTGCTGAATGGCACCAAAATACACTGAACTGACCGATATCACCAACATCCTTGCAGACAGGTTCAGTGCAAACTTCACCCCCTCTCACCCGCAAAAGGGCCCATAACCATACCAGAAGAATGTAGTGCCCCTGAAGTCACAGACACTCAGGTTAAAACAGCCCTCTCCAAAGCCAAAAACACAGCATCAATTGGACCGAACGGTGTCCCAGGCTGCACCCTACATGAGCTCAAAGATTAACCCCTCACCTAAACACACTGCTCAAACTCAGCTTCTCCACAGACTACGTGCCCATAGAGTGGCGCACAGCAACGGTTATTCACTCCACAAAGGTGGAGCCACAACAGACCCCGGGAACTATCACCCTATAAGCCTGACTAGCTTGGTCTGCAAGGCTATGGAGCACATCATCGTGGATCTCATTAACAGAGACATTGGGAACCTCCAAACACTGGACCCTACACCCAGTTCGGCTTTGTTAAGGGCAGATCATGACTCCTAAACCTGGTGGACTTCTTTGAGACAGTTACCAAGGTTATAGATGAGGGAAAGTTGGTCCACACAGCCTACTTAGACCTCGCAAAGGCCTTTGACACAATTCCCCATTCTGGTATTATAGACAAGTTCAGCAGACCGAACATAAACCCCTACGTCACAAGATGGGTTGCCAACTGGCTCACTGACAGAACCCACGTAAGAGTTGCGGGAGCTAGGTATGACTCTAAACCAGTTACAAGTAGTGTTCCCCAGGGCTCAGTCCTAGAACCCCTCCTGTTCGGCATATACTTCTCAGAGGTACAGGCAAGCACAGGATGTCTATGGCTGACCAAGTTCGCAGACAACTGCAAACTAGGGGCTATAACTAGCTCATAGTCATCCTCTTTGGAAAAAAACAAAGTAACCACAAACAACCACATAGGTGGAAGCCCCCTAAATACGTAAGATGTAGTAAGGGATCTGGGGACTCAAGTAAATAGTAATCTCTCCTTTGATAATCACATTGCCAAAGTGGGTAGAAAATCATTCTATGTGGCCCACCTAATCACAAAAGTGTTTGCATCCAGATCAAAAGAGGTTATTGTGTCCCTCTACACATCACTCATCAGACCCATCAGTACAATGCTCCATTTGGGATTTACGTTACAAGACACCTGCAACAACTGGAAAGACCACAGAAGTACCTCACCAACAGGATCACTGGCCTCAAACAGATTCCCTATGCAGCTCGACCAAAGAAACTCCAGCTGTACACGGTTGCATACCACCTACTCAGAGGTGATCTATGCCTGACATACAAGGCCATGTCCAACCCAGAATTGATGGACATGCTCCACTTAAAGAAAACCATATCCCCTCGAGCCACATGCTTCAGGGATCTAAACCTCACCACAACAATAAATAGGACATGCTGGAGGGATAGATTCCTATCACAGAGACTTCCCATGCTTTAGAACAAGATCCCAATCTACATTAGGCAGAGCTCCTCGCTAACACTCTTCAAGAGAAACCTTGACGAGTGGATGGGAAATGGAAAGTTTACCTCAGGGATCACTTCAGTGGCTCTGCTGGACAGAGGCACAGGGAACTAATCTAAGGGGGCGGCAAAAGCAAACACATTCTGGCTAGGCTTATAAATGCCTTCGGGCAGATAGCCTAGTACCTACCTAGGAAGCACAGCAGGCTTGACAACGGAGGTACAACAGCCAGGAACCGAGTCAAAAACTGCGAAACAGCAGTCATGATCACTGTACCCTTATGCCACCCAGTGGGGTGATAAGAAACCTACAGTGTACCTATATTTTGTCAGATCTTACATGCTGCATTTTTTGGAAGAACCTTGAGCAACACCTTATGTGCTGGTCACTGTTTCGAAGGAAAAGTTCATGGAAAGTTAAGGATATTGACAAATGTAATACACTGCATCAAATGGCTACCAAGGACACATGGGTGGAGCTTTGTGGTATTAATTTAGCTTTGTAGGAATATTAATAAAGATAAGTTTAGGACAGTAGGAAATTAGAACAGGAAGGAGGGTTAGTCATGATAGCAATGAAGTTGCTCTGCCTAGTGAATAGGAGTTTTAGTTCAATGATACATGACAGCTTATATTTGGTGTAAAGGCTGCCAGCCCAGCTTGATAGAATTTTGTAAATAATCCTAAATCATTTGTAAATGTTAATAGGATTTGTAGGCTTGTTTTACAAATGTAAGAGAACTACATGTTATGATTAAACTATATATGTTCTGTACTGAGCTTCAGGATTGTAACCACAGTGCAACCTGCTGAAAAATAGCAGAAATGTGTATAAACTATATGCCAATGCAAATGTATGTTTTCATGGTAGAAATTGGGACATACAGAGTTAAATTACAAACTCTGAAAAAAAAAGTAAAGAATTATACAACTGTGTGTTATCTCAGATAAAGAGACAGAATGTCTACAGTTGGAGTTTCATTCTATTTCTGGAAACAGAGGTAATTACAGGTTTCCAAGGTAATTGTTTTATGACTTTCCAGTTTCAGACAGCTTCTGAGAGAGAAAATTTTTTAACATGCCTGTTAAAAATTTAAGTCCCTGCTAGCCTGGGAAACTGAATCAGAGGTGACAAGAATGATGTAATCTGGGATAACTCAGCAGTAATGTGTATTATCAATTTAAGGACCATCTCAGAGAAAAAAAGTGTGCGTTTTGTATTTGTTTCTGAACTTGAACACATCTCACCAGCACTTTGCCTTGCTCTGTAAGTATGTTATTTAGAACATAGTTTATTTTGGAGATAGACAGGAATATAACAAAATTAGTTAGATGTTTTCTGTTTTTATGTGAGACTGTCCTGCTATGTTATTTTAAAGTATTTCATGTGAATTGTGAACTCTGCTGTCACTGTGCTGAGTTAAGTATTGTCTTGTGCTTTTATTATTTATTATTAAATATATTTAAACCTTTCAACTGTGACTGGTTTTGTGTAGAGATATTTAAGCTCTTAGAGTTGTTGTTTGTCTTTTGGCTTTTTCCCGGTAAGGGGTCGCCACAGAGGAACTCCAGTCCGCTAATGATTGGCAGTAGATTTTTTACGAAACGCCGAGGTGCCAGCTTGACACCCAACCTTCAATGAAGGCACGCCCATTTACGCATGCATGTCTTTCGAACGCTACCCAACCGCAGGGAGGACATGCAGACTCCACACAGAAGGCACTGCCAATCCGAGAATCGAACAGGAGAACCTCTTGCTGTGAGGTAACAACGCTACCGCTTTATGCTCTTAGTGTACTTGCAGGTATTTGGTGACACTGTATAGGCCACTCCTAAACAGCCTTAGCCTTGGACACACTTGCCATTTGGATAATAGTAACATTGCACAGTAGAATTGGACACCCTTTGGTAAGGGCCGTTATAGTAGTTGATAAGAGTGGTTGGTGGCAGGTGGTACTACGGTACAGTCTGGGCAGAAGAGGGCATAGCTGGAGAACCTGTACCAGCCTTTCCCAGGAGTTTTCTGTGTGTTTGTATATAAACCAAATCTCAAAGTGTGTGTGTGTGTGTGTTGTGTGTGTGTGTGTCAGCTACTTGGGCAGGGACACGAAGCACTGGTTGGACAGAGGGTGCTGGAGGTTTTGACTTGACCACTTGGCTGAGATCTTAACCCTATAGCTGTACCAGTGGGTAGTCTTACTGGGGATCTGCAGAGAGAGGGAGAAACCAGCCCCACACTGACTATGATCTGTGTGTGCTGTTAAGGGAAACTATATTTTATTGTGTGTGTACTGTTCATCCTCCCAATGTGCACGTCCCTCACTGGTGTTAGTGGTGAGGATTGAGGCCCCTGGATTACTGGGCCAGTGCATGGGCATCACTTATTAATTGTTTGGCAGTGGTGTGATATCCACATTAGATATTAATTGTTTGATAGTAGTGAGATAGCCACATCACATATTAACTGGCTTGTTGTGGTGTGGATATTGAATTCATGTAGCTTGTGTACAGCGGTCACTGAAGGTGTTTTTGTACTCTAATTCAGCCATGCAGTGAGCATTCAGAGTTCATATCATAATTGTTTTTTTTCTTTTGTTAGCTTAGTTAGTCAGGGAGAACAGGCAAGCATGTCAGCAGAGGGGTATGGCAAGCTGACAAGGAGCCAGTTGGCCGAGATGTGCCAGGCTAAAGGACTGGTGCATGGAAACCTGACTAAAGCAGACAAAACTGCAGCTTTGGTCACAGCTGCATCAGAGAATAGCAATCAGGAGAACGATCAGACTGGCCGTGGAGATGTACAACACTCAGAATGGACAGCGCAACCTTTCTACAGAGGACTTAAAAATCCATCTGGAGTTAAAGGGACTTGAGTTGGAGGCCAAGCATTTGGAAATAGAAGTAGCAGAGAGACTGAGGCACCTAGAGACTGAGGAAAATGAGAAACTGTGATGTCTGCAGGCTGAGGAAAATGAGAAACTGCTATGCCTGGAAGCTGAGGAGAAGGACAGGCAGTAGCAACATGAAAAGGAGATGCTGACTTTTTGCCAGAGTCATGGAGGTAATGGGGAAGGGAGTAACTGAACCCCAGAAAAAAGAGGTCAGTAAATTTCTTTCACAATTTACAGAGGGGGATAATTTTGATAGTTTCATTCATATGTTTGTGAGAGGGTATGTAAACAGTATGATGTTGACCAAGGGCTCTTAGTATGGTTCCTGACACCCTTACTCCATGGTAAAGCTGTAAATGTTTTTTCCAAAGTATCTGATGTTGACTTTTTAAATTATAATAGTTGTAAAGAACTGTTTGCTAGAGTTTAAGCTAACACCTGAAGTTTATTGGAAAATATGTTGTGAGCATAGATGCAATGCAGATGAAAGTGTGTGTGAATATGTTGCTGAACTAAGCACATATATTCATAAATGGATGAGTGGATGTCAGGTCATCACTTTTGAAGGGCTGGCAGACATTTTGGTGAGGGAACGAGCCCTTACCACTTTGCCTGAGGATATGAGAATCTGGTTAGCTGACAAGATAATGCCTTACTGTAGATGAGTTGGGGAAGGGAGACCTATACCTAGCAAGCAGGGCATCACTGCACAGGAAAGGGAAACCCAGTGGTGCTCATGGCTCTAAAGGAACCCATGGTGGGCAGCCCAGACTGCCCCCAACAGAATCTGCTAGTAGCCGGGGAAGCCACTTGTCTAGGTACACATCCAGGACCTAGAGTTAAATGTTTTGAATGCAACCAGTGGGGCCATGTAGCATATAGATGTCTATGGAGGCAAGGTGGGGAACAAAAGGTGAGGGATCCAGTAAGTGGGAATGACAAAATGCCAATAGTAGGTTGTCTTGAGACAACAGGGGTACCAAACTACCATCCTGCAGATGTCCTGATAGGGAAGTATTTTCATATGGCAGTACCATGTGTTTATGCAGTTACACGCAGTCAAGCTTCCAGACAAGCATGTCGGTCTGGTAGCCTGGGGGAGGCCCAGACAGACCAATACACTGCAGCCAGGACTGGTGAGGTGGTTACTTCAGGGAGGGAGCTACCCTGTAGCAGTGAGGCTGAAGGTGAGCCACAGCTGATTGTGGGTACTGATGGTCCCTTGGGCAGAGCAACTGCAAGGACAGAGGTGAGTAGTAGTACCCAGGTTGACAGTGAAGCACCACTGTCAGAGGATACCAGACTTCCAGTGGAAGGGGAGCTGGGAAAGATTACAAAGAGTTGAGACAGGCTCAGTTCTCAGACCCTAAATTTCAAGGGCTGAGGCAGGTAGCTAGTGAAGCACCTGATTCTCAAGAGAAAGGGGAATCTGTAAACTGGGACAAATGGTTACCGTATAGAGAGTGGACCCCTGAGGGAGGGCTAGAGGGTAAGAGAATACAGCAGTTGGTAGTGCTCAAAGCCTACCATCTGGCACTGCTAGCCATAGCTCATGATATTCCCTCTGCAGGTCATACAAAAAGATGCATTATACAGAATTTTTATTGGCCTGGAATTTCCAGAGATGTAACAGGGTACTGCAGGACCTGTGAGCAGTGCCAAAAGATAGGCAAGACAGGAGACAAGGTGAAAGCTCCTTTTATGCCTTTGCCTGTGACTGAGGAGCCATTTCAGAGGGTAGCTATGGATATTGTAGGGTCTCTGAGTACCCCAAGTTCCACAGGGAAAAAGTATATCCTAGTGGTAGTAGATTATGCTACAAGATACCCTGAGGCAGTGGCTTTGTCCTCCATGAGGCAGAAAAGGTGGCAAATGCTTTGTTAAAGATTTTTAGCAGGATAGGTTTCCCAAAAGAAATACTGACTGACAGATGTGCCAATTTCATGTCAGACCTGCTGACTTGTCTGTGGAAGTACTGTGGAGTGAAGCACCTAAACCTAAAGACCACTACCTACAATCCCCAGATTAATTGTCTTGTTGAGAGGTTAAACTCTACACTCAAAACCATGCTTACAGGCATTTGCAGACCAGTTTAACAGGGATTGGGACAAACATTTGCTCCATCTACTGTTTGCTTACAGACAGGTTTCCCCTGGAATTCACAAGTTTTTCACCCATTGAATTGTTGTATGGGCATAGGGTGAGGTGGCCTCTAGATTTAATTCGAGATGATTGGAAGGGTGAGTATGAATCTCACAAGGAGTCTGTTGTGGCATATGTCCTAAACCTCAGGACAAGGCTCAGGAAACTCACGGGCTTGGCCCAGGAGAAAGTATAGTTGTGTACACTTTCCATAAATGTAGATGTTTAAGTGTATTCACTGTTGCAGTCACTACATTTGGGTTATCTGCTTGCAGGTAGCTTTCAGTAGGCCTGATTAACAAAGTCTTGGGTCCTGCGTCAGTTGCTGTCCCTTCTTCCATGACGTCAGGGGTATAAAACATGCAGCCGATGCCATTACATCAGTTTTTCTTGCCCCAGATGTCAGGTGCCCCCCTAATGGAAAGCAATTAAAAATAAAAGCACAAAGATATACCTCCAACAAAAAAGCAAATACACTAAAAAGGCTTTTAAGCATAGTAAAGGAAAGTAGAGGTATAGCCAAAAGAAGTTAGGGGGCTGGAAGGAGGGTAACCAGGACTGCAACAGTGAATACACTCAGACATCTACATTTACTGTAAGTGTACACAACTGTACTATGTTCTTCGTGTTTCACTGCTGAAGTCATTACATTTGGGTAGATTCACAAAGCTATGGTTGGCAGGAGGAATTTAGATAGCATTAGGGCCAGCTATAAGGCCCTGCAAGACTGCAGTGGCAAAGCCAGCTCTAGATTTAGAAAAAACTGGCAAATGATAATGCTTGGTGAAAGTATGTACAGAACTCCAGGTAGCAGCTTCTATGATGTCCCTAGTAGGGACACCTCTGAGAAAAGCTGTAGAGGTAGATGCAGCCCTGGTGGAGTGAGGTCTGATCCCCTGGGGGACAGGTTTTCCATGGTGCTTATAGCAGAAATGAATGCAATGGCTTATCCATTTAGAAATGGTTTGCTTTGAAATAGCCTTCCCCTGTGCCCCTGCAGCAAATGCCACCAGCAGTTGTTCAGATTTCCTTTGAGGTTTAGTCCTGTCCAAGTAGAATCTAAGTTGTCTGTGTACATCTAAGGAACGCAGTATCCGTTCCTCTTTATTCTGTGGATTGGGAAAGAAGGTTGGCAAGCGAATGGACTTAAGAGCCACACTGGATACCACTTCGGGCATGAAGGATGGATTAATTCTGGGGGACACCCTGTCTGCATGAAAGATGATGAAAGGCTCCACTCCCATAAGGGCCTGTAATTCAGATACCCTTCTAGCTGAAGTGATTGCTAAAAGGAAAGCTGTTTTCCAAGAAAGAAATTTTAAGTCTGCAGTAGCAGCTGACTCGAAAGGAGATAGAGTGAGTTTCTCCAAGACAAAGTTAAGGTCCCAGGCTGGGGTTGGAGCTCTCCTGGGTGGTCTCAAATTTTTGGCCCCTCTTAGGAACTGCTTGAGCAGTGGATGAGAGAAGAGGGGGGTTCTGTGTTATAATGAGCTGAAATGGCTGAGACGTGGATTTTAATGGAGGAAAAAGAGAGGCCCTTGTGAAGTATTTCAGTTAAGTATTGTAAAATCTGAGGTAAATTGGGCGCTGCTATGCTCATCCCTTGAGATTGGTTCCAGGCACAGAATCTTTTCCATTTTTCAGCATAAGATTTTCTAGTACTAGGCCTCCTTGCCTCTAAAATGATATCCATCACAGGTTTGCTGGGGGATGGTAAAGGAGAGATTAAATAATTAGCCAGGCTGCAAGGTTCAGTGTTAGAAGCTGAGGGTGCAGAATCTGGTTCTCCTGCTGAGACAGCAGGAAAGGAGTCTGAGGCAGATGCCATGGAGATAACCATGACACACTGCGCAGGAGGGGGTACCAGTGTTGGTGCAGCCAGTCTGGAGCAATCAAAATCATCCTTGGTTTCGCCGGTTTTATTTTTAGTAGTACTTTGGAGAGCAGAGGCAGAGGGGTAAAGAGCATCCACTTTCCAGGCTTGTTTGTGGGGAGTCCTTGTGCAAAATTTGTCCAATTGGTAGTTCTGGGGAGAGGCAAACAGGTCTATATCTGGGCTCCTCCATTTGCTTGTCAACATGTTGAAAATCCTTGGTTCCAGTTTTCACTCGTGTGGGTCCATGAGTTGGGTTTCTGCTTAGTCCGTCTGCCAGTGTATTTAATTTTCCTGGCAGAAATTGAGCTTGTAGGTGCACTTGGTAGCTCAAGGCTGTATTCCACAATGCCATGGCTAGTCTGCAGAGGGGGTAAGAATGTGTACCCCCCCCTGCTTATGTACCACATAACAGTGGTATTGTCCGTCTTTACCATTAGTTGTCCTGAAAGAATATGGTCCTTGAAGACTGTCAGAGCATTCTGTACAGCTAACATTTCTTTTTGATTGATATGCAGGTGCATTTGACTTGGGTTCCATTTGCCCTGAATGAACTTCCCTGCCAGGTGAGCCCCCCATGCATAGTCTGATACATCTGTTATTAGGGTTTGGGCGGAAAGGGGTGGTGTGAAAGGTAGTCCCTTGTTTTGGTCGCAGGCATCTGCCCACCAAAGGAACTCTAGGCGTAGGCAAGGTATGACAGGAATCATTGTTTCTAGGTCTTGAGAATGTTGACACCATAGGCTTTTTAGATATCACTGTAGTTTCCTCATATGAAGTCTTGCATATGGAATTAGAAGAATGCAAGAAGCCATGAACCCCAAGGCTTGCAGTATTTGTCCTGCAGATAGCAGGGTTTTTGTGGCCACTTGTTTGAAGTAGGTTGTCAAATGAATTTGCTTTTCTGGCATGAGGTAAGCCATCTGGGAAGTTGTATTCAAGCTTGCTCCCAGGAATATAATTTGTTGACAGGGTACCAGGTGTGATTTCTTTTCGTTTATGGTGTACCCCAGACAAGTTAGAACCCTTTTTACAAAGGCCAGATGACTCAAAAGTATGTCCTGGCTTTCTGCCTTAATTAGACAATCGTCCAGGTATGGGTATATTTGAATATTTCTTTGCCTGCAAAATGCAATAACTGGAGCTACCCTGGGCGCAGTAGATACGCCAAAGGGCAGTGCAAAGAACTGACAGTGCGTGTAGCCTGCTTTGAAGCATAGGTATCTTCTGCAAGATTCCCTGATTGGGATGTGCAGGTATGCTTCTTTTAAATCTAGCATTGCCAACCAGGCATCTTTGCCTAGCATAGGAAGTAATTGGTGAAGAGTCAGCATCTTGAATTCTGGAATCTCCAAAAAGGTGTTTAGAGTAGACAGGTCCAGGATAGGACGCCATGAATTGTCTTTTCTGGGTACCAGGAAAAGTCTCAAGTAGAAACCTTGTCCCTTTTCCTCTTCTGGTACCAGTTGAATAGCCCCCATGCTTAAGAGAGAAAGTACTTGTTTTTGGGTCTCTGCCCACTGATTTGGGGGTAGGTCTAGCCACCCACTTGGTGTTGGCAACGTGTGGAAGTGAAATCTGTATCCCTGGGACACTATAAAACCCATTTGTCCTGGGTAATGAGTTCCCAATTCTTTGCATGAAGAGCAATCTTTCCCCCCAAAGGGGCAGTCACTTGAGTGCTTGTGAATTTTAAAAGGAAGTCATTGAGACAGTTTACCATAGGTGGGAGTCTTATTATTCCCAGATTTGGAAGTGGAGGCCCCCCACTGCTTAGTTCTGGGAGTCCCCTGGGACTGAAACCTGGGATTTTTACTGTGTCTGGGTTTGGCTTGAGAAGACCTGGAAGGGGCTGGAAAGGACCAACTCTTAGAGGGCCAGTGCCTACTAAATCTAGGAGGCTGAACTTGTAAAAAATCTTTAACAGTCTGCATAGATTTAATTTTATCTTCCATCCTTTTAAGAACTTCCTCAGCCTTGTTGTGATTTAAAGGAGCATCCAACAATTTAGCTTTAACATGATCAGGCAAAGATTGCTCCTTAAGCCAAGCATGCCTTCTGAGCACAGACCCAGTAACAGCAGCCCTGCAAGAGGCCTCTAATGAATCAAAACCACATTGCAAAGTATGTTTTCTAACTTGTTCGGCAGAATGCATTAAATCCTGTAATTCTTTATTTTCCACAGAGTCAGGATTCAACATCATTTTCTGTTTAAGGAGTCCAATAACATGTTGCTGATATTTTAACATATGAAACTGGCAGTTTAAAGCCTTAATGGCCAAGGTTGCAGAAGTGTAAACCTTCTTACCCCATCTATCCATCACCCTGGAGTTTCTATCAGAACGGGAAGGATTTTTAGCAGTAGAAGCCTTAATGCCCTTGGGCCCCTGTGAAATAGTCTTTGGATCTGAAATAGGATTTTTGAAAAGGAACTTGTGGGACTCTGGGACCCTGTAGTATCTGTCATGTTTTCTGGGAGCAGGAGGCAGGGAATCAGGGGCCAAACTAGATTCCGAAAAAGCATCATCAACAATGTCTAGTACAGGAGGAATAGCTAAAGTCCTATGCTGAGGTAGGAGAAGAAAATCCCTAAGCCTCTTTTTTGAATCAGAAAAATCCTGGCTTTCCCAGTGGAAATGCTCCCTTAGAGTATGTAAGGTTTCCCCAAAAGAAAAATCCTCAGGAGGGGAAGCAGAGGGAATACAGTCCTCTGCATCAGAATCTTCATAAGTAGGTAAGGTCAAATCTAGATCATCAGAAGAGTCAGAAAAAACAGAATCCTGATCAGAAGATTTATAATCAACTTCAGTCCTAGGCCTCTTAGAAGGGGGGGGGGTGACTACCCCCGATTAGCATTATTAGATCTTCAGCCATTCTTATCATTTGTTTTTTAGGCATAGAGGCCTGAGCATGTGGCCTGAGTGTCAGTTTTTTAGACATGGATCGAGATTTAGGCCCAAGTAATGAAGGAGGCGTGATTTAAAATGCAAGTCCCTCAGAAGCTGGTGCCTGCACAGTGGCTCCAGACCCATCCAAGGTACAGACATCCGAGGCTGACTGAGGGCTACCTGCAAGAAGATAACCCAAATTTAATGACTGCAACAGTGAAACATAAAGAGCATCCTAGCAGAAGCCCAACAACAGGAAAAAGGTCTGGTATGACAGGAATGCTTGAGCTAGAGAATATGCTGTAGGGCAGCAGGTAACGGTTCTCATTCCTGTCAGACACAATAAGCTGCAGGCAGCTTGGGAGGGACCCTACAAGGTAGTAAGGAAGGTCAGTGATGTTAACTGCATGATAGAACTGGTAGGCAGGAGGTAGGGGCACAAATTGTACTATGTTAACATCATGAAACCTTACCATGATAGGGAGGCCCTTCTGCTGAGTATTTGCAGTGGATTGCAGGAGTCTGAGGGAGATCTGGTGACTGACCTCCTAAGTCAGGCTCAGACTGTCACCTCAGTGGAAGGGGTAGTAATGTCCCAGCAGCTATCTCCTACCCAGGTTCAAGAAAAACGAGCAGTATTATAGGAGTTTGAGAACATTTTCACTGGGAAACCAGGGTGCACACACCTGGTGCAGCACCAGGTGGATACAGGACCCCAAAGACCTTTTATTCAGCCCCCTTATAGGGTACCTGAGAGAGTCAAACAGACACTGGGGGAGGAGATACAGGAAATGTTGGAACTAGGGATAATTCAGGAGTCTAACGGTCCCTAGGCCTCCCCAGTGATGTTAGTGCAAAAAAGGATGGCAGCACCAGGTTCTGTGTAGACTACAGGAAATTAAATAGTCACACAGAGTCAGATGCTTACCCCATGCCTAGGACAGATGAAGCCCTAGAGTAGCTGGGTGGGGCTAAGTATTTTACTACCACTGATCTTACCAATGGTTACTGGCAGGTGCCCTTGACTCGCAGTGCTAGAGAGAGGTCAACCTTTGTGACTCCTTTTGGCTTGTATGAGATCACAAAGATGCCGTTTGGGATGAAAAATGCCCCAGCGACTTTCCAGAGATGGTAGATCATATGCTAGCAGGAGATTTTGCCCTTGCTTACCTAGAAGATATTGCCATCTACAGCCATTCCTGGCAAGAGCACCTTCTGCATGTCAGGGAAGTGCTGGGCAGACTACAGAGGGCAGGGATGACAATTAAGCCCAGCAAATGTCACGTGGGTATGGCAGAGGTCTCCTACCTGGGACACACAGTGGGGAGTGGTAAGATCAGGCCAGAACCAGCCAAAGTAGAAGCCATTCAGGCATGGCCTGCACCTGTTACCAAAAAGCAGGTGAGGGCATTCCTAGGGACAGCAGGGTAATGCAGAAAGCTCGTCCCCAGTTACAGTACCATAGCTGCTCCCCTCACAGATGTGACAAGGAAAAACAGGCCCAGACAAGGTAGTGTGGACCCCAGCATGTCAGCAGGCATTCCAGAAGCTTAAAAAAGCTTTAGGAGGACCCCCCTGTGTTAGCCAATCCAGACTACAGCAAAGAATTTGTTGTGGAGATGGATGCTTCGAACCATGGGGTGGGGCTGTACTTAACCAGATTTCTTCAAAGGGAGAAGAGCACCCAGTGGTTTATCTCAGGTGTAGGCTCCAACCTAGGGAAAAGGAATGTCTAGCCATAGTGTGGGCACTGCAGAAACTTCAGCCTTATCTGTATGGAAAGAAATTCACTGTAGTTACAGATCACAATCCCCTAACATGGTTACATCGAGCCAGCCAGCAAAATGCCAAGTTGCTAAGGTGGAGCCTAGGGTTGCAAGTATATGATACAAAAGTGTGTGTCAGCTACTTGGACAGGGACACGATGCACTGACTGGACAGAGAAGGTGCTGGAGGTTTTGGCTTGACCACTTGGCTGAGATCTTAACCCTATAGCTGTGCCAGTGGGAAGTCTTATTAGGGATCTAGATAGAGAGGGGGAAACCAGCCAGAGACTGACTGTGATTTCTGTGTACTCTTAAGGGAAACTGTACTTTACTGTATGCGTACTGTTCATCCTCCCAATGTGCTGGTCTCTCACTGGTGTTAGTGGTGAGGATCGAGGCTCCTTGATTACTGGGCCGGTGCACGGGTGTCACATTTGGTATTTGATTTTCTTATATTGTTGCACTGTCTTGGAAGCAGTTACAGAAAAAAAAACTCTAAATATAGACATAGCTTTAAGTGGCATATGTATTTTATAAAATAGTGTATGGTTTTAGCGTACTTCAGCAGGGATTCCCAGGCTCAACAAGCCACCCCTGTGAAGTGTGGCCTTTACAGTGAACCTTGGTCCTGGTATTTGTAGGCAGGTAGCTCAGGCAGTAATGGATCCAAGGTTACAGCTGAAGATGTACAGGGTTAGTCTGCTGGCAAACACTGGGAAGAATTCTACATTTATAAACTCATTAGTGTGCAAACTTAACAGTAATTTGGATCTGATGTTTGTAGGACAGGCAGACAGTTGGCTTTTACAAGTACTAAGCAGCGTCTTTGTGGAGCAAATGTGATGAGACGACAAATATTACTGTGAGTTTCTGGTAGGAATTCAGGTTCTTCGTGTAAGCAGATGAAGTGCTGAGCACACCACAACCCAGCTGGGTAAGTAGGAATCATCTCCTTACTGCAAGTCTACTATCAGGGGACAAGAAGTGGCATATTGTTGAATATTAGTTTGTTGTTGCACAGCCAAATGAACAGATATACAAGATATTTTGCAAATTCTTTTTAGGCAATAGAAAGCAACAAGGTGGGTCTATAAATCCCACATATTATGTCAATGACATAGTGACTTCTGTGGAAGATCAGGAATGGTGGAGCACATAGACAAACTCCAGTACAGTATAACACTACACATTTTTCATTAACTAACAATGTTGTAGTACAGTCTATCGTATTTAATTATAGCTATTTTACATAGTTACAGACTTATGGTAGACAAAGGAAAAAAAGTTTGAAGCAAATTACCCTAGAGATAAATGCAAGTATGGCATGCTACAGAGGAGTCAGAGGACCATGGGTTGATCCAGTCATTAGATCTGTCAGGTAATAAGCTGGCCTATAGATGGAGCCAAAGTAATGCTTTTCCTATAAAATGAAAATGGAAGGTGGAAGTAACAGACGCTTGCCAGAGGGCCTGAAGGAAAACAGCTGGAAGCAAGGCCAGAGACACAACCATGTAAGACCCATACAGTCAGTGTAAATGAACTAAGTTATTGAACTTTAGTGAGCTACTGAAGTTCTACTATTTATTGCTTACCTGAAAAAAAAAAAAAAAAAATCAAAAGTTAAACTCGTACACGCATGTGAAAAATTTACTCCAGTAAAGACACGTTGTTGTTGTGTCTTTTGGCTTATCTCGGTTAGGGGTCGCCACAGCGGAACTCCGGTCCGCTAATGTTCCAGTAAAGACATGATTATTAGTAATTTGTAAATGATGCCTTTGTGGGTTCTGTGAAAGTCAAATATTTATGACACACATGGTTTATGCATTGACATGAAAGGAATGAAAGGTGGACACACGAGGCATTCAAGTAAAGATCTCTAACTTTTGTCTCGAGGGGATCTACAAGACAGCAGAATGAATTGAGACTTCTTGTAGTATTATGCAAGCTTAAGGTACTTTAGAGAAGTGTTATAAAAAACGTTATATGGAGAGTAAGATGAGCTTAAAAGTATTTTTAGAGAAGAGACTGCCGAGTAAAGAACAGAGAAAAAGGGATGTAGTTATTTTTGTGAACATTAGCTTTAGTGGTTGTGTTTGGATGGATATAATTGCTGAAGTGTTAAATGCCCCGAGTAGTAGTTTAAAGAATGCACTTTGAGACCATTTCAAAGCTTTCATCATCATTACTATAATAACCATTTTCATGTATGTTCATCATGTGATCAGTGCTGCCTTGTTGTTGTTTTGTTTTTGGTTAAGGTTAATTGAAGATGTTGAAATATCTGGCTTTAGGTACATTACTGTTGAGGAAGAATTCCACATATAGCCACAGATACAGAGTACACTGACTCACCATAACAGCGGTTTGATTTTGCTATAAATAATTGATTTTGGTCATGAGACTAAAGCAGTCTTTCTCATTCTGCACATTAGTGGTAATTGTGACACGTGTGGTTGTTCAGAATGGGCAGCTTGTCTAATATGCTATGCAGTGGTGATTTTTATGATTATGCTGCAAATTTGGCTGTTTTTGTTGTACATACTTTTTTGGTTAGTACTGTTTGTCGGATACTATTATAGCAATAACCCATGCCTGGGTGTGGGTAATGCGGGATTTACCCACGGTTGGCGTGGTTTGGTCCCGAGGGCGAAGCCTGAGGGACCAAACAAAGACAACCGTGGGTAAATCCCGCATTACCCACACCCAGAAGTGGGTTATTGCTATTATACTATGACATTATTTAAGAAAAGAAATAATTACTTTTCTTAAATAATGGCATTGTATAATGCCTATTTGCTGCCCTTCCGCAGCTGTCTGGTATCCGCGGCAGTTCTGATGTACTGCGCATGCCTACGCAGTACATCAGCGCTGTGGCCAAAAGCAACGGACAAAGCAAGATCTCCGTTGCTTTTTACTGTTTCGCTATGTTAAATGGGTTTAACATAGCAAGACAGGTTTAAAAAAAAAGCAACGGAGAAAGCAAGATCTCCGTTGCTTTTTACACACTGTGTCGCTATGTTAAAGGAGTTTAACATAGCGAGACAGCTTTAAAAATGCAACAGAGATCTCCATTGCTTTTTTTAAACCTGTGTCGCTATGTTAAACTCTTTTAACATAGCGAGACAGTGTTTTAAAAGAGACTTATACTAATGGAAAAAGTCCGGGCGACCAGACCTTTTTCCATTAGTATAAGTCGATTTACAACATGCCCGCTGGCCAATCAGCGTGCACGATTTGGAATATTAATGGGGGGGGTCATGGTATAACAGGAATTTGTGATGCATACATAAGACCTGGAAGTAGAAGTGTGTGAAAACTGCTGAAAGTAATGACAGTTTTGTTAAATGTGTCCTTTTTGTCTCGCATTCTTAATTTCTGATCTGCTTTTGGTACTCAATTGTAGTCATGTTGAGCTAATTTTAAACTTTTATTTTATAGCTACACCAAATAATTTGCTATGAGATACTTATTTATATGGAGCCAAAGTAATAGAATTGTTCAGACATGCTACATTAAAGTATGAAGTGTGTTTCTTATTTGTGTTTGAATTGAAGATGATCAGTTTTTTTTTTTTACTTTGCTTTAAGAATGAATGAGACTCCACTAGTCATTTCTGGAGAATTAAAGGAGTTTTTGGAATCTATAAAGTGGTTGTAGAGACCATCACTGTAGAAGCTTGGAAGGTAGGTGCTGAAAGTATCTTAGCAATGATGCATTGTCAGTGTTAACTTAAACATTTGAACCAGTTTAGGGTGGTTGTCATCACAAGCAGTTTAGCTACTCTGTTAAAAAGGAGTTCATATGAAAGTGTCAACAACTTTGATAAATCTAAAACATATCCCTTGATTTTTTCCTTTGAGTTATTTCATTCGGGAAAGTTATTTAAGTACTATGGTTTGGACACAAAATGTACAGGAGGAAATACATTTTCATTACTAGATAAAGAATGTGTTTATGAGCACATTCTTCTGGATTTTTTGAGGCAGGTGATAAAATGTCAGTTCATAAAATTCTGAAAAAAAAAAACCCCTCACCTGATAAACCACCTTTTCGTTATGAGCTTACATATCATTGTTTCCAGATTTTGTGGACATATTGTCCTCTAATGGATACATTTATTAGAATTGCTACATGATAGCAAATTACTTCTGCTGTTACAAATAAGAACTTTCAATTCTGGTGGGAAGGTTATCTGATGGAAGTAAGGCAGCTTTATTTTATTTATTTTTATCTGGACAGAAGATGGATTACTATGTTATAACATTGTTTAGCTTTGTTTATTCATTACACATGTGGCTGCTGTAAAAAAACTGGGATGTTCAATCTGCAGGCAGTATTGTAGTCTCGTGTAATTATGGGTTTGGTTAGCTTACTTTAAGTTGTTGACAGAATACCAGAATTGGATTACGTTTGTTGCTCTGTTGTTAATTTGCAAGTTGCTGAAAAAATACATACATACACACACACACACATATATATATATATATATATATATACACATATATATATATATATATATATACATACAATATACATACACATATATATATATCTATACATACACACATTGTTTTATTTTATACACCACTTTTTATTTTGTTTCTAAACATCTGGTATTTTTATTTTTTTATTGTTTCCAAACTCTTTCTGATGTGGGTCACTTGCCTGGTTGCTGATGTCAGCCATGGGGCAGGTCTATTTTTTTAAATTTAGTCTTATAAATGTTCTGAATTTAGAATGTGTACGAATGTTTCCTTAAAATATATCATGACATCATTAGGAGTTAAACTTTTAACAGGACTCTGGTTACATTTGGTAAGATAGTGTTCTTACTGATTGTTTTTTTCAATGATACTATCTGAGCGAAGTCATTTTACTGACTTCAGTGTTCCTCCACACAACATATGTGGGATGACGGTCACTTATTAAATCAGGTAATATTCTTGACTGACTGAAATTGTTAGGAATTATTAAATACCCAGTCTAATGTACTTTGTTTGCCTGATGCTTTGTCTGTTTGCTATGTTGTAAAATTAACTGGGTCTTTAAGTCACCATAGCTTAACTGTCATCTTTTGTTTGTCTGAAGATGTACTGCTTTAAAAGAGTCAGTATCTGTCATCGTTTGTTTGTCTGAAGATGTACTGCTTTAAAAGAGTCAGTATTGTTATCTACAATTATAATGCCATTTCTGAAGACTGAAGTAATTAAAGACAAAATATTTTATATTGTGTTTGGGGAATTACCTTGTTAGCACACTGACTACTATGTAGGTATTCAATTTTAATCATGCTATCAGTATTTCTGATTTTTGAAATTATGGGACAGGTATTTGTTAACTAGATTATGGTATAGGTATTTGTTAACCAGAGTACGGGATAGGTATTTGTTAACTAGAGTTGGTTTGGATATAGGATGGGTATTCCTCTTGCAGTTTTGAGCAGTTTATCTTTCATAATCATACTATAACCTGTTGATAATACTTCCTCATTATTTATCACTTAAGATATGTTGCTATAATACATAGTATATCAAGTTTATAGTATTCACTTCAGCTGTGCAGATCATTTATTTTACTGCACTGACATCTGGCAGATTTAGATGTGTACAGATTTAGACCTTGAATACTGCCGTGCAGTGGGGCTGACACAATTCAGACTATTGTGCAAATTAAGCTATTACACAAGAAGTACAGTATGAAGCCTGGGTATGTAGAGTGGGAACACAAGCATCTACAGGAGGAAGGAGCAGCAGCTAGCAGTTAAAGACTTCAGACCAACAATTAAGTCATTTACTTGGGCAGCAGAAATCTCAGTTCTACTTGAGAGGCGCAGTTCTCCCCAAACTCCAAAGCTCTAAAAGTAGTGATCACTTCACAGTTGATGTCAATGGCATAATGACTGGTGAAGATATCAATAGATCAAGTTGTGCAGTGAACGGATCAACTAATAGGAATGCAAAGTGATACCGCTGCACTCCGATGCTAGGTGCCCTTTTTGTGTTCGTATTCGGCTTGGAACACTGCTAGTTGACAGTGTGTGAGGGGATAGCAAAGTAAATGGAAGAAATTAATTATTAGAATAAATATTAAATCTTGAAAAAATATAAAATATAAAAGATTCTAAATGTAATTCTGCAGAGACTTGCTTCACTTTCAAAATAATTAGAATTTGCTTGATTATATGGTATATTTTTTCAGAGCAGTGCAATTATATCAGTGATCTCAAACTCACAGCCCTCAGACCTCAAGCAGCCCTCAAATCATAATTATAATTGAGGGAAGTCACTACAAAACTTTTCCAGCTACACTGCCTGCATTTCTTCTTGTCTTAAGATTGTGGCCCTTGCCTAATTTTGCTAGTCCTCATACAGCACCAATGGTTATTTGAGTATGAGACCTGTGAATTAGATATCCTTATCCCAAATTATGTTTCAGACTATAAACCCAGATTTCACAAACTTCACTTGTTAAGCATTTATCCAAAATCCTCTCACCTAAAACAATGTGTTTTAGATATGCCAAATTTATTTCTGTATAAATAGCCCAAAATAAAGAAAAAAATAAAAAAATGCACTCGGATATTTTCTGTCCTTGAAGGGAGGATAAAAATAAGCACACAGAACTTAAGAATACACCATCACAAGACGGATATCAGCAAGTTTCATACCAATGCAAAATTGACATATTTCTTTGTTAACTGGGTAATTGAACTGGTCCTTGTGTCTCTTTTTCCAGATATAATGCAGGACACAAGGCAAAGGATAAGCATACAATACATGGTCACTTAAGGCATTTTTAATCAGCCAACATGTACAAAAAAGGAATGTTTAGCTAACTGGAAGAAAATGCAGCTTCCAAGTAAAAAAATTTGGAATCATGAGTTTTTCAAAGCATGTAAAAAGGAGCTTTACACTACTGAGGTGTAAATGCTTTGGGTCAGTTGCAGACAATGTTATCATCGACTATAGCACTAGAACTGTTACTTCCATTTGATTGTAGTTCTGTGACTGTACAGACGGTATGCATAAGTAAGATCTGTGGGTGAGTGAAGTTGACCCCTACTATCTTCTAATTGGGAAGGGAAATGGATGTTTGGAAGAGCACTGTCCAGCTGCAGTGACAACATTTTAAAAACTATTATTGCATGGACAAGGTGCTGCTTGCAAGACATGTTTGCATCTGGTTGTACCATCAGGTAAGAGTAATGGATGAATGGAATATTTGCCTTTTAGAGTGTAGAACTGAATAGCTGATACTGTGTAACAAACCAAACCTTAGGCAGATGTCAGTGGAGTAAAGGTAAGCTACTGTATGTTTATATACTAAGTAGCCTCAAAGTTCTATTTACCAGAGTACACACATATTTTAGTAGGTTACCAACTGCAAAAGACAACCTATTACATTTGCTTTGCAAACAGTTGTATTTTGCTGTGTTGAATGGTCGATAGTTCAACACTTGATTATGTGAGGGTCGATGATTGTGCAAGTTGAGAAATTATGATAAAATCACTACTGAAGATGTTGGTTGGGAAGATATACTTTCACATGGGATGAGCTATAAGCCAAGGGCTACACTGATGTGGTGACTTGGAAGGATCATGTGGTGGATACGTCTGAGGATATGATGGCACCTGATAGGGTAATAGTGGTTTGAGAAGTTTTACAACTAGCCTGAATATTCCCACTGTAAGACTGTAGTTATTAAATAAAATAAACTGTTCCTGACTACAGACAGAAGCATCCAGCAGTATAAACATATGGCTGGAGCTAATCATAAAACAAACCAGATGGATGCTTTATTTGGGAAGACTATTACTGACCATGGAAATGATTTCTCCTACTCCATGCTCTGTGAGCAATCTGAGAGACCATGAGATACTTTTTGGGCATAACCAGAAACCCGAAAATAAAACACAAATTATGCATTAATCATTGCAGAATGTCTGCCTGTTAATGCTCTGCTTCTTTGTTATTCAACAAAACTGTGTACCGATTTTGAAAATAAATATTCTTTGACTTAAAAGACTGCCTTTTTCTTGTCATACATATGTCTGCACGGCTTTGTGCCTCCCCAGATTATAGGTGTTTCATTTATCTAAACTTGCCATTGGCTCCTGAATGACATCTTAATATGAAGGAAGGCTTTTTCTATGTCGTGTGCTACGGAGTGCAGTAACCAAATCATTGTGTTATTTTGTCTGGTGCAATTTCAACAGGCTAGCCACAAAGACAGAACTGCAATGCATACACAAACAACTACTTAACCATCTCCTCCATAACAATCTACTAGCTAACACTCAACATGGATTTAGGCCTTCACATAGTACCACCACTGCTTTACTTTCTTTTACCAATACTATAAACTGTAACCGTAACAACAATAAACTAACCTCTTCTCTCTTCCTAGACCTATCAAAAGCCTTTGATATGGTAAACCACACACTTCTCCTACACATACTTAAATCCCTTGCCTTGCATTCCTCTTCCTTAACCTGGTTCTCATCCTACCTTGAAAACCGCCAACAAGCAGTACTCTGGAAAAACTCACTATCTGCTCTACGTCCTATCTCCTTAGGAGTACCTCAAGGATCTATACTAGGTCCACTTTTATTTTCTATCTTTATTAATGATCTCCAATCCTCTATTCAAAACACTACCTGTATACAATATGCTGATGATTCTACCATTATTTGTACAGCTTCCTCCCAAACAGAACTCCAGGCTCTCACACACACAACCTTCTCAACCATTGAACAGTGGTTCTCAAATAGATGTCTTCTTCTGAACCCAAAAAAAACCAAACTACTACTCTTTTCACCTACCCACAAATCTACTCAACTAAAATTCACTATCACTACAAGTGATAATTCCCACATTTCACCAGACCCTACAACTAAACTGCTTGGTGTTACCATTGATAATAATCTTAACTACGATTATCATATCAATAACACAATAAAAGCAGTCAATAAAAAAATGGGTTCACTGTACAGAATAAAGCCCTTCCTCACACCTGAAGCTCGGACCACCTTAGCCCTATCACATCTTATCTCCACCCTTTTGTATGCTTCCTCTATTTACACTAATCTCTCTAAAAGTAACCTCAGGAAGCTGACTACATCTTACCATAACATTGCTCGATTTGCTACAGCATCTCAATCTAGAACTCACCACTGTATAAATTTAAAACATTTACACTGGCTAGAACTTCCTAATAAGCTTATTTATCAACAACTTCAAATAGCACATAAAATCCTATATCAACCATCAAAAACACCTGCTCTTAACAGCCTCCTAACTCCCTATAATAATCTGAAACAACTTCGTTCTTCAGAAAAGTTACAAGTTAACACTACTAAAACTACTAACTCTGCAGGGAAGCACCTTTTCTCCAACTCAGTTGGTAAAATTTGGAATAATCTTCCCTCACACATCTCCTCTCAAGCCACTCTTCCACTCTTCAAGAAACAACTCCTAATACATCTGAACAAATTCTGGCTATGCTCTTGTACCAATCCTGACTAAATACTTCCATCTTTTCACTATTATAATTCTCTAGTCATAACTACAATATTCTATCTGACTACAAATAACTTAATAGCTCTATAGTTAAAAAAAAAAAAAAAAAAAAAAAAAACTACCAATTATATATTTCTGGGTTTATCAACTATGTATTATATATTGAACTTTATATCACCTAACTTTGCACAGAAAGCAGCTAATGCCTTCCTTTTACTTAGATGTATTACTTGTCTTCTTTTTACACTTGTATTACCTGTACTAAAATCACTGCATTCTTGTTTATTGCCTTTGTAAAATGTGTCATGTTTATTATCTTGTCTGTATCCTTGGAGCTTTTCTCCTCGGGCCTCCACTGAAAATGGACACAAATCCAGCTGGACTAGCCCGGTCAACAAATGTAAAATAAATAAATAAATAAATTTCCTGTAAATGCCAGTTCAAAAATCTGATGATGAAGACAAGCAATTAAGAGGAAGTTTTATTTAATGAAAATGGACTATTTTAATAGTCGGTGCTCTGTATGAGAAAAAAGCACATAAAGTTCAAGCATGACAACAAACGTTAAGCATATTTTCAGCTACTTTTATAATTAAAATAAGCAATTCAATGGAAAATCTGTGGCAGCCATGAGATTACACGCAGAGAGCAAAAAGGGCAGTAAACTGGAACTATATACCTACACAGATGGCAAAGGATTCCAAGCCTAGCAAAGTTTGGCACAGACTGACTCACATAACAGAGTGTCACTGGAAAAGATGGACAGCCAGGGTTTAATAAATTTTGTCATGGCCCTCAAAGAAATATAAAACTTTACTTCTACATACTGCAGGAGAAAACTGTGTAAAATATCTGACAGCATGGCAGGAACAGAACACAAATAAGCTAATGACATTCAAAATGGCACTTCAAAGGTTGCACACTGCACATTCTTTCCTGGTAGAAAAATTTAAGACTGCAGTGCAGGCAGAAAATGAATTCATATACAGGTACGACAACAGTGTAACCCCCTAGTAATGTTAATAATGTATTGTGAGCTGAGACTCGCAAGAAACTAAGTCACAATAATAAAGTATTCACATCATAGACAGACTTATCATAATAAATTTTTAGATTTTTGAATGATCTCTAAAGGCATCAGAAATGTAAACTAAAAAGAAATGATGGCTACAGTTTGAACATAATTAATACATTTGAAAGTATGAAAACAGTGGAGATGAAAGAAATAAAGAAAAAAAGTGTGTGTGTGTGCCTGCAACAGACAGTAAGCAGAAACAAAACACTTTACTGTGGTAGCCTGTGCTAACTTAGAAGTATAATGGCTAAGATATGCCAAATTAAAAAAAAAATGTACAATATACAAAAGTAACAAGAGAAGTAATAAGCCTCAGCAGAGAGAAAAAAGGTGTGATACATGCTGAGATCCCATCAGACAAAAAAAGGTCACAGATAAAAATGTCTCAAGACAACATTGAGGAAAACAAAGTGGACACACTGACAGAATGCACTGTAGATGGAAATGATACGGAAAGGTCAGAAGTACTGCTGAAGATAATGAAATCAAACTCAGTAAATTTAACAAGGGAAGATGGTTAGTTTCACCTTTGTATTCTTTCAAAGTTCAGTACTGACAGCCCACCCACTTAAAATTAAAAATAAACACCTCTGCTACTGTTTCCCCCATACACTTAAGAACTATCCTCTTCATCTTTAACTCTTGCTGCATGCAACCAGAAAAAAAAACATTTTTAGAGGAACAATCCTATCTCTTGGTGTGCTGTGCACATCCAGACCTGTGATGCAGGCATCAGTTTAGACAGTGCTAGATGTTCTTGTTTCCGAGAACCATAATAGTTCTGAAAAATGCTGAGATAAAATTATGTGCACCACTGTGAACATTCAGTACACTTGGCTATATTCTTGGGCCTGTGATATTCACAGTAAACCATGGCTACAACTCCTCTGAAACAGGCAACAATGCAATCTATGCATACAATTCAAAAGTCCTATATTTCTGTATGACAGATTTGGTGATGAAGTCGAAGTGAATGACAAAGTAACAATTTTCATTTTTCTACATGCTTCACAGTCATGGAGCAAAGCTTAGGATTTACCCTGTAGACATGTAATTAGAGGCAACAGGAAGACAAATCATCATAAAACACACAAACATGCAAATAAAACAGATTTGATAAAATGTTAAGTACAGCAATATTAGAAAGAACTAGAAAACTGTTGAACCACAAACTAATTTTGCACAAAAGCCAGAAGCAACTCCAATTGCCCAGCACCATTAAATGATCAATTTTCAACCAAGACATTGGAGTGGAGAAGATATGCAAGGAGTGAGAGGAAGATGGGCATGACATAAGTTTCTGCTCTCACATTGTGTCTCTGCCATAGTAAATCTATGAAAACCTAACCTGCTGACGACGTGAGGATTTGCAATGACATGTGAGTAGCTAACAGACCAATACTGAGGAAAAGCCACAATATATGTGGTGAAGATTATCTCACAGCCAACAAACATTGGAAATCTGAACAAAGATCGTTGAAATACGTCCACCCCTCCCCCAAAAAGTGCAGCACTACATCTGCATATCCACCACAATAACTCCCCTTGCTTTCAGCAGTACTGTGGGAAACACCCACTGAGAAATACATGTTTAAAAAGGAATCTGCCAATTAATAGGCAGCAAAAGAAAGAGCATGCTGTAGAGAAGAAAAAGGCACTAATGCTAATCTACGATGTCCTGCAGTGGAAACTTGTTTTACAACTGAGAAGGCTCTATGTTATGGAGGTTCACGGCATGGAATGTCAAAGCAGGACACATTACTGTCCACTTACAGTTCACTATACTGGAAATATTAACTGTTAGCTAGCAATCTGCACATGTACTTTCTGAGTAGCAGTATTTCTTCTTTATTAGAAGCCAAATTCTGGCAATCCACCACTTTCTCACACTTTGCTGCAAAAAGTGTTTGGCAGCCATGGTGAAGTATAGGGTTAAACAGGAATAGCTCAACACTAAAATGCTTTTTGTAAACAGAACTTTTACTTGTTGAAACAGAACAATAAGGTAACCATTGTAAAATGAACATATTACTTTTGTAAAGCAGAAAAACAGCAACTACACATGTATTTATGCAAATAGGAATGTGACACTAAGCTCTGCATAGGAGATACCTGTAGTATCAAGTAGCAGAGTAGGGTTAGGACCAGCAGTTTATTTAGTACATAAACTAAAATATTCACAAGGCGTTTTCGTCCACAAGACTTCTTCAGATGTAACAAAGAAAATAAAAAAACTAGCTGTAGCATCCTTTATATCCCCCACAAGTCACTTTAACTGTTTAATAGTATGATAAATTGACAACTGGAAACACCCAGATTTACACAAATACTCCCCACTTTCGGTAATCTTTACAAGTCTCTCTGCTAGCATGTCAATAGAAATGCAAATAAACAAATGATAGAAATGCAAATAAACAAATGAGCAAATTCACAACTAACAAATCTGTTTTAAAAACATTTTAAAAAACATATATACTTATGCGTACAACATTAGGTAAAATTAAATGAATAAAAGTTTAAAAGTAGATTAAAAAAAGTAAAATGCAAGAAGCCTGAAAAAATGTAACACACATAAAGTACTGTGGTGACCAGCTTAAAATCTCAATGTTAAATAAAAGATAAATGAGCCCTATCTCAACATTTTATATATTACACACATACACACACACACACATACATACTTATAAGTATGCATAAAATGTTTAAGTACAAAGGTATTTATCAGTATATATAAAGAAAGAGGACTTATCTAAAGCTTTTGATACCATCTCCCACACCCACCTTCTAAATCATCTGTCTGATCTCAATCTCTCCCACAAAACTCTCTCCTGGTTCTCCAGCTATCTTTCTGACAGGTCCCAGGCTGTCAAATGGGGCCAGGGAACCTCCACCTTCCATCCTACCCCCACTGGAGTACCCCAAGGATCCATACTTGACCCAGTTCTATTCAACATCTTTATTAACGACTTTTACAAGGCCATACCCAATACTAAAATTGTTCAATATGCTGACGATTCTACTTTGATCTGCTGCACCTCCAACTTAACAGATCTCAACTACTGACACAAACAGCTTTCTCAGCTACCGAAAACTGGACGCTCCAAAATCACCTCTCATTAAATGCTAACAAAGCTAAAATCCTTCTATTCTCTCCTTCTAAGTCCTCCCCTATTGATAAAAACTCATTCCAAATAACCAGCCATAACAACTCCATTTTAGAGGTCGTTCCCTCCGCCAAACTTCTTGGTGTAACCATTGATGAACACCCAAAATTTAATACTCGCGTCCAGCTAAAGAAAGAAAACCCACACAAAACTCGGACTACTTTACAGAAACAACCACTTCCTCTCTCCTGCTGCCAGACTAACTCTCGCTACTACTCCCTCTCTACTGTATGGTGCCCCTCTGCTTACTAATTTTTCTTCACTATCCTCCAAACTAGAAGTATGTTACAATAAAATCTCCAGATTTGCTACCAAAGCCAAATCTTCCTCTCATCACTGTTCCTCCCTTCACTCATTAAACTGGCTTGAACTCCATAACCAACTTGACTTTCTCCAAGTCACAACTGCCTATAGACTACTATTCCAACCTACCAAGTGCCCTGCACTATCCAATATCCTACAACTATATACTCTCCCCATAGAACACTTAGATCTACCCACCAAAACCGAATCACCATCCACAAACCGAAACGCCCAGCTGGTCAACTTCTGCTTTCCTTCACCTTAGCCAAAAAATGGAATGCTCTTCCCTCCACTTTTAGGACCTGTGATAACCTCGAAAACTTTAAAACTCTTCTTCATTCTCACCTTTACTCAAACAGGAAATGCAGCTGTACTCTTTACCCTATACCTCTTAAGGTCTCCTCCACTTTTACTCCTCGTTAACCTCTCACCTAGCTAACCTTGCACATTTGTATTATGTATATATAACTATACTGTAAAATCTAGCCTCAAGGCCATTTACCTGTCTTTTACACCTAAACAAAATTGTAATTGTTTGTTCTTTATGAATGCTACCTGTTTATTTGTCAGTAATGCAAAGTTTCTTAGTAATTATTCATGTAACTATGTATTGTTGGAGGTTTTCTCCCCGGGCCACTACTGAAAACGGGCTCGCCGAGCCCAGTGGACCTCCCCGGTCATCAAAATGGAATAAATAAATAAATAATATAAAGTATATTTAAGGGAACAAAAAATTGTATTTAGCAGAAATGTAAAAAAGTATGTATAAAGTGTGTAGTGCATCATGTAAACAGAGAAGTGTTCACATTTAGATAAGAAAAGAACCTTTGGGGGTAATTATGTTATGTTTTACAATCAGAACTAACCAAGGGTTAGAAACTGGGGCAGGTTTATTGTTATTCTGAACTGAAGGTACTATTTAAGAACCCATTAAAATTTACCTACAAAAAAGGAAAAAAAAACTTAAGGAGTTATTGGAGAAAGACCACAAGATGTATGGAAGAAAACCAGGAACATACAAGTGTGGACGTTGTGCCCAATGCTCTTACATCCTGAAGCAGGATTCAGTGAACATAATGGAGAGGGACTATCTAGTCAAAAGTAGTAGTTTTTCCAATTGTAATAGTGACATTTTGATTTATTTAGCCCTATGCAAAGAATGTGGTGCATTCTACATTGGAAAAACTACACATAAATTAAAAAGAATTTGCGAACATCTGAACGCCATCAGAACACATGACTGCAATAACGCCATCTATAAACATACACTTGCACGTCCAAAGGCCAAATGGGGCTTTTTTGTAATAGAGATGATACACCAAGATGTTGGGGGGGGGTCCTTGGGAGACCAGTATAGAGGTTAGAGAAGTTGGCAGTTACTACTAGAAGCAAATAGGCCTCCTGGTTTGAATGAACACATCTCTATTGCCCCCATCTTGAAAATGAGGGCAGCTAAATTATAAGGAGTCCCATTTTATTTCGGGAACACTTCTCTGTTTACATAATGCACTACACACTTTATACATACTTTTTTACATTTCTGCTAAATACATTTTTCAGGTCCCTTGAATATACTTTCTTTATATATACTCATAAATACCTTTGTACTTAAACATTTTATGCATACTTATAAATATAAATATATATATATATATATATATATATATATATATATATATATATATATATATATATATATATGTGTGTGTGTTATGTTGAGATAGGGCTCATTTATCTTTTATTTAACATTGAGATTTTAAGCTGGTCACCACAATACTTATGTGTTTTACATTTTTTCAGTCTTCTTTCATTTTACTTTTTTTAATCTACTTTTAAACTTTTATTCATTTAATTTTACCTAATCTTGTACACATAAGTATATATGTTTTTTTAAATGTTTTTAAAACAGATTTGTTAGTTGTGAATTTGCTCATTTGTTTATTTGCATTTCTATTGACATGCTAGCAGAGAGACCTGTAAAGGTTACAGAAAGTGGAGTATTTGCATAAATCTGGGCATTTCCAATTGTCAATTTATCATACTATTAAACAATTAAAGTGACTTGTGGAGGATATAAACGATGCTACAGCTAGTTTTTTTTTCTTTTCTTTGTTACATCTGAAGTCATCTTGTGGACGAAAACGCCTTGTGAATATTTGCATTTATGTACTAAAACTGCTGGTGCTTCCACTTCGGATTGTGTTTTGTGCTTTGGGTTTGACTACCTCTACTTGGTACCTTTGTGTGCTGCACTGGTTTCTTTGTCGTTTTGGGTACCTGTCCCTTTGAGTTTTTTTTAGAGTAGGGTTAGGGGTTATTACCATGGGAAACGGGGCATGCAAGACAGGCACCATCACACAAGAATGATATTCTAAACAATGGAAACGAGTTTGTTAAAAGATTAAATCACTTTGGGCCATAACATAATCTGTACACAGGCCACTGAGTTGTAAATATTTCTAGGACATGCTGTCCATAAAGACCCACATTAGTGTTGAGGCAGAAACACAAAGAATAAATGCTTTAGAACTAATATGGCTGTCACCTCACAGCAAGAGGTTCTCCAGTTTGATTCTTGGATGGAGTGCTTTCTGTGTGGAGTCTGCAAGTCATCCCAGCTGTTGAATGAATGTTAAAGACATGCAGGTAGGTGCGTGCATGTTGGTGTTCCTTCTTTGAAGGTTGGGCGCTGGGCTGGCAACTCGACATTGTAAAAATCTACTGCCAATCATTAGTGGACCGGTGATCCACTGTGGTGACCCCTAACCGAAAAAAGCTGAAAGACCTTTTTATAAGATACCAGATATTAACATCTAGTATAAGTTCAGTATCTGAGATATTTCAGTAGGTGCTGCATAGAATCAAACAAATTAGAAGGTACAGTGATGAGAAATGAAAATG
>NC_056733.1:1744529961-1744546427 GCF_019279795.1 Protopterus annectens
TGCTATGCTTAAACATCGGAGATCGGGAAAAAAAGTTGAGTTTGGAATAATTGTAAACATTTATAAATGCCAATGGCCTTATATTTGGCCATTGGGCGTAAAATGCTCCTCAATCATGCATCGCTTTATTTGGAGCTGTCATAGCTCCACATTTAGCTATTTGCAGAATGGCGTCTCCGTTACCAGCAGTGCATTTCTGCAGATAACACTAATCTTCCACAGGACAGGTTAAAAAAAAAAAAAAAAAAAGTGTTTCCTGGATTCCAAATTGCCTCATTTGCGCCAGCTTTCAGCAGCAAATGAGGTAATTTGCGCTACCATGAGGCGACTGTCCGTTACAAGAGTAGCTTTAGCAGCTCTCATGCACGCCCCTGCCAGCTGTTCCTGGATCACATAGCAGACATATTGCCTGTTTGATGTCTTACTCTACTCTACAACTCTGTGCAAGTTTACAACCTGTAATGTGATGTTCTATAACAACAGAATAACAGCTATGAATGAAATGTGATGTAATTTATATAGATTTAACTTCATCGTCTGACAGGGTCATACACAAAACACTGTTCAATAAATTAGAACAACTAGGTATTGATGTACTCTTGATAAGATGAATAGCTGCAATGCTTACAAATAGGACATGACAAGTATCATACAGTAATTGGACAGGTGAAATCCTTGGTTACAGTCAAGGTGTCCCACAGGGCTCTGTCCTAGGCCCATACTTGTTTAGATTGTATCTTTCAGACCTATCTTTTCATCTAAAGTGTTCTAAAGTCTGTATGCAGATGACCTGAAATTGAGTAAACTGATTACATGTATTACAGATAGGGCATGCCGGCAAAATAGCTTGATTAAATTGACCATTTGGGCGCAGAATAATAATATGCTGATAAATACATCAAAAACTAAATGTATGAGATTTGGGAGACATAAATTGAAAGGTGAACATTTAACAGAGCACAGAGTGATTGAAACTGTATATTTATTTAAGGACCTGGGCATATGAGTACATCTAGCTTTGAGTTTTCCCATCATATAAATCAATTGGTTAATGATAATTATAGAAACTATAGGTTGTATAAAAAGGTGTTTAAAGTCTAGGAAATCAGAAATGATGAAATCATTGTTTGTTACATACATTAGACACAAAAGTGAGTCTGGAATAACAATATGAAAACCTTATAAGAAAACAAGCATGAGTAAACTGGAAAGAGTACAGTGGAACTATACCAAGGCCATCCATGGATGTGAAAATTTAAGGTATTATGAAAGACTAAAATATCTGAACATGTATAGTGACTCATAGATTTTTAGGATGGGATAGGCATTTAGAGACAACTGACTCTGGGAATGTTTGGGGTTATCAAAATCTAGTATAGAATCAACAGACAACCTATGTAGAATATTCTATAGGAATGAGAAGTGTACTAATTTGTTATCTGACAGAGTAGTCTATGAATGGAACAAACTACCAAACTACATTAAAGCAACACTTGTTTAGATATTTTAGGAACGGCCTGGACACTTATTATAGAAATAACTATTTTGGTATATTGGCAGGCTAGAAGGTCAGTACTGCCAGTGTTTGAAATATCTCTATGCAAGTTTTCAGATGATTGCAAGGTATAAACAATCATATAAACTCTCCCAAGATTCTAACACAGACAAATGAACAGTGCCAAAGTCATGGCTTAAAACTCCATGCCACAAAGTGCATAACAGTACCTTTTAGGAAGCTGGCCAACCAGAAAAGCTGTCTCATTGATAAAACCCCCTAAAACTAGATACAATAGTCAGGGCTTTGAGAACTCATGTAGATAGTGACCTGGCTGTTGACCAGCATAGGTGTAAGGTAGCGAGAAAATTATTCTGTGCCAGTCAACTTATAAGTAATGGGATGGCATCAAGGTCCATCAAGGTCCAGGAAAGTCATTGTGCCACTGTACTCATTCCTCATCATACCCATCATTGAGTATAACACCCCCTTTGGTATGTACCTGACTAGGCACATGCAAAAACTAAAATGTCTATGGAGGTTCCTCATAAAGAATACAGGGCATAAGCACAATGTCCTCTGCAGATTGCCTCAAAGCCTTATCTTTAGTCTCTGTTTCCTACAGACTGTTGAGAGGCAATTTATGCTTAGCCTACAAGGCATTCTTGGGTCCCACTCTGATGGATATTTTGCATATCTACAAAACAAACAGCACCAGAACTACTATATCTAAGGATTTAAACTTTGCTTGCAACTTAAATAGATCATGTTGGAGAGTCAGATATATATTTTAGAAAATCCCCATTCTATGGAACAGGCTTCCCATCCATGTGAAGCAGACCCCTTCCCTAGCCCCATTCAAATCCAACCTGGACCAGTGGATGGGAAATCAGAAATTCACACCTGGTCTGACACATATGTCTCTGATGGACAGAGGCAGCCATTAAATTATACCCTAACCCAACATACACCCTTAATATAAGCTGTAAGGCACAATGGTTTGTGGGATACATTTGCAGGTTGCATGGCTAAGCATAAACTTGGCGTGTGACTTAAACAGGACATGTCAAAATGGCAGGTTTGTATCTCAGAGAATCCCCATTCTCTAGAATAGGTTTCCCATCCATGTGAAGCAGAGCCCTTCCCTAACCCTATTCAAGTGCAATCTGGACCACTGGATGAGAAATTGGGAATTTGCCCTTGGTCTGACAGCAATATTCTTGGTAGACAGGGACAGCCATTAAATAATGCCCTAACTAACATGGAACCCTTAAAATAACCTATAAGACAAATGAGCTTGTGGGATACATTTGAGTTGCTTGTTTAAGCTTATAAAGGCCCCAGTGGTCATTAGCCTAGTATATACCTATGAACCTAAGACAGTCACATGTAGATCCAAATATAATGGAAAATTTCAGTAAACTCACACACATGGAATCCGCTCAGGCAAGCCAAACAGTAGTACACCAACTTACCATACACAAGTCGAATAAATCCAAGTGCATTTAATATGCTGTAGAACGTAGAATTTAAGCACATAAAAAGCTTTTAGTTGAATTGAATAAATCAACTTCCTCCAGAAAAAAAGCCTGCACAGGAAACAGGGTTTAAATTCCCTCCACTAGTCACATGATTGCTAGATGTATTGAAGGTTGCCTGCATAGTGAAACACTCGCAAGCCCCTCCCCAGCTTTACAAACTTTTAAAGTGATACATTCTTTATGTTACAATATCATAATGCCAGATAACAACAGCAAACTGCTCAATGAATATGTCCTACTTTAAAAACATTTAAGCATCAACAAAATAAATGAGTAAATAAATAAAACAAAGCAATGTGCCTAATTTACTTAACCCATTGCTTTGTGAACATAGCAAAATTTATCACAAATTAAAAACTAAAAAATCAAATGACACATTAAAAATTGATAAACCTAGTATTACATAATCCTAATGTTTTAATGTGAAAAACTCTACTGTAAAAAATAATAAATATTTGTAATTAATATAATAAATTAAATTAATTTATGATAAACTTTAATAAAGCAAAATCATCCTCTCACATCATTGTGCAAAAGAAACTGTGTGTTTGAAAATTGTCATTGTTTATCTACTCAAACTTTTCAATCTCAAAATACACATGATGGAACTCAATTCATTGATGCCTGGATAGTGACAAGCATCTAGTGTTAGTTGCCAAATTAATTCACAACGTTCCAGCATCAAAGACTAAGGGCCCCCCCTATTATCTGTAGGGACTTTGTCTATAACTCGAAAGGTAAAACTATGGGATGGATGGTCCATTATGTGTCTCACAAGGGCATTCTCTCCTTTACGTCTCCCTATAGCGTATATGTGTTCATTCACTCGTTCTCGCAATTTTCTGTCGGTCTTTCCAATATAGAAGACCGGACAGTGGGAACACCTTGCTAGATAGACCACCTGTTTACTCTGACAGTTGAATTTACTCCCTATTTTGTACCTCCTACCCCTCACCTCAAAGGTGTGTCCTGTCTCCATGTGTTTACAATACCAACACGTTACACTTAGACATACCTAACAGACTTCCTACCTTCCTCGGTTTCCTCTCCAGTAACTGTTTTAGATTAGGTCCCCGTTTGTAGACTATAGTGAGGTAACCCTGGAGTTTGTTCCTCAATGCTACGTCATTCATGATCAAATTCTAATTTTTCTGAACTATAGCTGTCACTGTTTTAGCATCCAAGCTAAATGTTAGAATAAAGCTATAAGGGCTTATGCCTTCTACAACCTGTATTCATTGAGCGGTTTGCTGTTGCTATCTGGCATTATGAAATTGTAACATAAAGAATGTATCACTTTAAAAGTTTGTAAAGCTGGGGAGGGGCTTGCGAATGTTTCACTACGCAGGCAACCTTTCAATACATGTCTAGCAATCATGTGACTAGGTGGAGGGGAATTTAAACCCGTTTCCTGTGCAGGCATTTTTCTGAGGAAGTTGATTTATTCAATTCAACGAAAAGCTTTTTTATGTGCTTAAATTTTATGTTACAGTATATTAAATGCACTTTGGATTTATTCGACTTGTGTATGGTGTTGGTGTACTACTGGTTGGCTTGCCTGAGTGGATTCCATGTGTGTGAGTTTACTGAAGTTTACCATTCTTTCTTGAGATAATGGAAAACTTAAAAGCAAGCCACCTTAGTGTTCCACTGGCATAAATAAAATCTATAATGAAAGGTAAAAAAGTTCAGTAAAGTATATATACAATCAAAAGACCTTTGAGGTCAAGGAGAATTTCAAAATTATGAATAAAAATTTAAAAAAGAATATTAAATCTTCTAAGACAGCCTAAGAACATAGGTTAGCATCTGAAGCCAAAGACAACTACAAATCATTCTTTAGTTCTGTTAAGAAACTAAGAAACAACACCCAACGGTGCACAGAATATACAAAAAGTTGCACAATCTACTCAGACTCAGTGGATAATGCCAATACATAGCAGTAAATAAATTCAGTGCAAAATTTACTCCTGAGATGACCAAACAGAACCCTTCTATCCATGAATCTCTCAAACTCTGCATCATAACTAAAGAACATGTAATGGAAGTGTTGCCCAGGACTAAAAACACTTTCTCCATGGGACTGGATAATATGCTGGTTTGATAAACAGCACTATTAGTACCACTTCATAAGCTGTTTAACTTGAGCCTAGCAGAGAACTCTATCCCAGAAGTACTGTGCACAGCAGTGGTGATGTCACATCATAATGAGGCCCATTATGGACCCTTGGGACAAAATAGAGCCCGCCAGCCTGACAAGTCTCATTTGTAAAAACCATGAAAATATTCTAACTGACCCGATAAACTTTGTTATTAAAAAAATTCTTCATGCCAAAAATGCAACAATTTAGCTTTATAAAAGGGAGAGCCTGTGTAATGAACATGGTGAACTTCTTCAAAATGGTAACACAAGCTGTTGATAGCTTTCATTCTGTCTACATGGTTTACCTTGATTTAATAAAGGCATTTGGCACCATCTCCCATGCTCACATAATTAGTAAACAAAATGCATTACAAATATATCCTCTTGTGTAAGGATTGCTAGCCAACTGGCTGAAAGACAGGACCCACACATTGGAGGTGGCTGGGCAATGTCAGACAATATTAAGGTGGCCAATGGTGTTGCTCAGGCTTTAGCAATGTGACCACTTTAATTTTATATTTCCTGATCTCCAGACTGAAAAACAAGGCCTCAGGGTCACCAGATATGTGGACAACTGCAATCCTGCTCAGATGCCCACACTCTCCATTAAGAAGTTACATTTATAAATGCTTGGTGCACTAAAAAATGAAAAAGTGCAATATAGCTGCATCTGGAAGAGAACCCCTTCCCCAGCATACAGCATAGACAATAACCCACTAAAGAATGAAAATGCAGTTATAGACCCAAGAACCTGTGTTGATAATTCTCTCTCTCTTTTGATTACCACGTAACAACAGTTGTGAGGAAATCCTTCTACTTAGCACAGCTAATTATCAAAGGAATTGATCTAAAGAGATCACTGCCTACTTATATTCAGCACTGATAAGGCCAAACATAGGATACAATGCTCACTTTGGGATGCATGTCGCTGGACATATCAAACAATTGGAAAGACCCAAATGTTCCTAAGAAGATCACAGGCTTAAAAACCTTAAACTACAGAAAAAGACTTGAAACCACTATCTTGTCTTTTTGTGTCACATAGATTCCTCAGAGGGGACCTATGCCTTGCCATGCATTCAGTTGTGGACCAGTGGTCCAGGATTTTTTGCACCTTCAAAAGTCCAACAGTCCCACAAATTCCAGAACCAGGGATCTAAATCTGTTTCAGCAGATTATTGAAAGAATGTGGAGTGACAGACTCATTACTCATTTCCTCCCCCTCTCCTAGAATAAATTCCCTGCAGATGAAGCAATGTGGCACACTATTTTCCTTTAAATGGCACCTGGATAACTGGATTGGTATTCATAGAATCACCTCAGGTTCAGTGTCTTAGCCCTCCTTGACAGAGGAGGCACAGTCTAGGGTAAGAAAAGGTGTAATGGTCGCAAGACTCAGTGCCTTGAACTTTCCTGTGATTCTTACAAATAAAGCTGTTCCTCCTTCTCATATTTGCTGTGTTGTAGTCTTGTTTACAATAAATGCACAACTCACTGTTATATATCTTTTTCCTAGGGGTCTAAGATAGACTGAGACCTTTCCTTTAAACGTACAAGTAGCATATCTTATAATGATTCATCCTGATTGCCCTAACACTGATGGTGGCACCAAGACAAAAATTCTGAGTCTTCTTTCTATCACAAACTGATCCTCTCATATGCCACTCTAGGAAGTTAGAATTTGTTATAAAAACTCATCTGGTCCATTGTTTTACTTTGCTCTGCAAAATCCACTAGTTTTATTTTTTTTTCCTGCAAGCCCAGTCTTCTGTTTCTGTGACCTGGGACTCCAGCATTTCAATCTTAACTTAAATCTGACAGACAGGCATTATAATCTCTTTTTGTATCATGCTGTAGTCCAAAGGATGCATTCTAATGGGTGGTCAATTTTTTTAATTTCATTTAGCTTTCTGTCAGATACTCATAGCTGCAGGAACAATTTTAGGTGAACTGGCAACCCCACCCCCCAATACATATCACCCAAAGTGTCTCGTGGCACCCCCATTCTCGCCTAGCTATACATCCAGATTAATTTTTTCTTCCATTTTCACAGTTCATCTTATTCTTAATTTCTTTTCTTGCATCTGTTCATTCATTCATTCATTCATTCATTCAAGACATCCTAACTAATCAAGACTGTACTCAGATAATTGTGGAGGAAATAACTTCATTAAGTCAGGGAGTCTGGGGTTGCTAAGCTCCCAAAAGCCATGGGTGGGTCCTAAGTGCTCTGAGGTGCATTTCAGTGTTTTTTTACTCAGCCTGTTTTATCCAATGGCGGCCTGCAAAATACTAATTAAGGAAAGAAATTTGTTTTATTTGCTTGTTCCTGCATCCTTTCAACATATACTAAATGACTGGGGCTGCACTGTAATAAATGTGGAATAACAAAGCTGGGGGTCTGAGAGACACTAGCCCCCCCTAAAGCCATGGGGGTTCTATTTATGCTGAAATGCATTTTAAAGTCTTTTTAAACAACCTTTTCACTCATTGATGGCCAAGCAAAAATCCTGATTAGGGAAAGACATTTTGTGTCACTCTTCAGCTTTGCTTTTTACTGCATCCTTTCAACATACCCTAACTGACCAGGACTGCACGCCAATAAAAGTAAAGGACATAAATTAATTAAACTAGAAGGCTGGGGCTGGTAGGTCCACAGAAGTCATGGAGGTTCTATATGCTGGAGGTGAATTATAGACATTTTTTCTAAACCTTTGAACAAGTGATGGCTTGAACAAAAATACCATGATTAAGGAAAGAAATTCAGCATTATTCTGGAACTTTGCTTTTTCCTGCAATCCATTCAACAAGCCCTAAGTAAACAAGACTTGCAGAAAATAACTGTTTAAAACCAAGGATTTGGGAGCCAGTAGGTCACCAGAAGCCATGAGGGATTTAGATGCTCTGAGGTACATTTTAGATCTTTTTCTAACCTTTTGAGCCAATGATGTTCTGAACAAAAATTAAAATGAAAGTCAATTTTTAGTTTTATTTTTTCCCCAAGTTGCAACCAATAAGTAATATTCAAAACTGTGAAAATATAATTTCATAATAAACTGAGAAGACAAATATTTAAGAGGATCCATAAATCATATCTCAGAATACTACCTTCTTCTTTACCCTCCCCCCGAAAGTCACCTTCTGTGCATCCCTCTGGGGTTAGACTAGAATAAAAGTGAAGACACTAATGATGACATTCATCAATATTTCAAGTTGCTGCTGTCATGCATATGCAGACCATGCTGCCTCATCCTCTGTTCCCAAAAGACAGCCAAGATCTATGTACTTCTCTGTCAGACTAGGGTGAGCTAAAAAAAAACAAATAGTGCATAAGATATTTCGGTCACTGCTGCAGACAGGCATATAAAGTGCATACCTCCATACATTCCCAAAAAAGATAGCTACCTGTATATGCATCTAGTGTTTATAAAAGAAAGTAAAAAAATGGTCACAGAAATGCTTCTAACTTGTTACAACTAGAGAGCACACTGGTCCTATGCAAGAAATAATGGCCACACTGTCCCCAGCCTAAAACAAGTTGTAGTGACTTGTGCACACTCTGAGGTTTGGAAAAAATTAAAGGAATAAGGACAATGTCCCCAGGCACCCTCCCAACAGAAAGGGATGGTTTTAGACTAGGTGGTGTTCAGGATGGAGGTCACTAAAAGAGTGATGTCAAAATCCACGTATAGAACTTCATAGTATGGGGATCACCATACCCCCAGAAGCTCTGAAGGTCTTGATAGTCTGCAAAGCATTTTATACCTTATTTTTTAAAAGATGATTTAAACTGAACAAATCACAACAGTGTCAGTTCTTTCATTTAGACAGCCCCATGCTCCCACAAGACAGTCATAGTCATTTGTCTGTACAATTCAAACATCTGACAGTTAGAAGAGGATGTCCATATAATGTAGTTCACTTTTGCTCTACAGAAACAGTTGGCTCACATTAAGGTACTCCAAGTTGCTTCAAACATTTCACGTTAGTCATTTGCTTCAGATATTTCATGTCAGTACCATAAGCCAGAATAATGAGCTAGCAATAATAGGTAGCTAGTCAATTTCTTCAATAGATGGTTCCAACAATTATAGCTGCTTTGTCTGTGCATATCTCAGATGTCTAATTTAGTCCATCTTACTTCACACAAATGTACACTAGTCTTCAAAGCCAGATAGTGACTGTTTACACTGTGCAAAGAACAAGAAGTCAGTTACTTTCAGGGGACAGCCCCAAGCCCCACTCAGAAGTTATAGCTAATTCTATGTGCACTTCAGATGATTGTGGTAAAAAAAGGATTGCAATGTATAGTATTTCAGCTCTGTGTACTTCTATGTAAAGATTAGCCACACATTAAAAGTATTCCAAGTTGCTTCACACAAATCAGCCTAAATGCACATTAGTCCTGGAAAGCCAGAAAGTGAATATTTAAACTGAGAAAAACAAAAAGAGGGTCATTTCCTTTCTACACATGGTGCCCCCCCCCCCCCCGCAGAAATATAGCTGTGATGAGCAAGAGGCCAATAAATCAAATGGCCAAATATGGAGGACTTCCTCCCTAGTGTGCTTCACTTTTTTCTATTCTAGGGATGCATTTCAGGTGTTTATATATTTTTATAGTAAAAATTTTAGTTTTCTTTACTATATAAAAATAAATATCTAAAAAGTGTTTCCACAAAAAAGCAAGAGCAGCACCCTAGGTGACCACCTAGTTGGCCTATGCTTAAGGCTGGCCCATCATAACTGCCTAGCCTAGATAACTTTACTACCCGGACCATGGTCAGACTATTTATTGTCAGCTTCCCACATTCAGACATCACACTTTTATCCTGTAGCAGTTCATTTTGGGCTATTAACAGAAACAGGTGAATGGCCTCGTTTCTTCTTTTTTTTTCATAGATGCTGACAATTTCTTCATTAAATTCAGCTCCGAGTTCTACACCAGGTATATGCATGACAAATTTTGACTGATTCTATACAATTCTAACATAAACACACATGATTCAAGGGAGCTCACCTTTCATAATAGCTGCAAGCTCACCTTAACTAAAAGTCTGATTCCTTATTGACTCGTTGGGGGGAAAAATCACCAGAAGCCTTAACAGAAGAATCTGAATTTATTTCTTAAAGTTACGTGACAACTGATATTTACTATTCCTGTAAATAAAGTTCTTTCCATCTCACAGTGCATGGACTGGTTAGTTTATTTTATTATTATTGCAGACAATAGATTTCTACTGTCTTGTATTAATCTGACTGAGTTGGCTGTTTATGTTTGTTACATTTTGAGATGTTATGGAGTGATGCATATTCCTATTCCCACAGTTAAATACTATATTTTGTTATATTTTCCATGAAGCACACAATGAGTTTTCATTATTATGCCATTTGATTTTCATTTTGTCTCAGCTGTTATACTTTGTAGAGGCATATGGGCTGAATGTAATGATACGTACTGCATTTTTTTCATTTAGATAGGTGTATTTAGAGTTAATCAGTGGAAGACTGGTTGAGACGTGCATCTGATCTAGCTCTCCATCTGTAGTAGGTGAACTAAAAGATAATCACCTGTGTTGTTAATTGATATTGCAGTCAGGAAGCTATTGTATGGCAATTCCAGATGGTACAATTATTTTTCATTTCCCTTTCTGAGCCTTTCTCACTCTTAAATACATGAGGTCATGGAATGCAGAGGAAAATGATACATAAGAAAGCGTTTGCAAATTTTTCATTGAGTTCTCTTCTTTTTTTCATTTGCATACATTTTTAATATGAATTAATGAGCATTTAAATTTTATAAGACTACTATTTATGAAAAACTTAAATAGAGGTAAATATACATAATAATGTTTTCATAAAATACAGATTTGCAGTACTGTGAGAAGGCAAAGATGCTAATGTTTTCATTATGAACACTTACCAAACCTATCTTTACTCCTTGTGTACAGACAGTTACTGGATTGTGTCTTATACAGGAATAATTATTGCCAGGGTAAGATTGCATGCTTAAAGCGAGCATACAAAGGAAGGGTTCTCTCATTAAGAGGTAAAATGCTAGTAGCAAAGTCAGTCAGAACATGTGGGATAATAGTAATTTCCCTTCCACAGACACAACAATGTGTCAGGTGGAATCAAGGGCACCGGGCCCATAGGACGAGGGGGGGTGAGTGCCACCCCTCCCACACACACACACACACACACACACACTCTAAATAAAGTCATGAACTGTGCCCCCAACTCCTGGCTCAGATTTTTATTATTTTTTTAATAAACAAAGCTGTGGCAGAGAAAAGAGAAAAGGGACAGCAGAAAAACAGAAAGTGTGTGTGTGTGTGTGTGTGTGTGTGTGTGTGTGTGTGCAAAAAGCAGTGTGTGTGTGTCAATATTCAATATTCAATGTGTGTGTGTGTGTGTGTGTGTGTGTGTGTGTGTGTGTGTGTGTGTGTGTGTGTGTGTGTGTGTATGTATCTGGTTGTCTGCCAGTGTCCATGAGTGCAAGTATGCCAGTGTTTGCAAGTGCATGCGAGTGCATGTGTATATGCAAGAATGTGTGACTACGTGTATGCGAGTGTGCGCAAGTACATGCATGCAAGTGTATGAGCACCTGTATATGAATGTACGTGAGTACTTGTGTATGTGAGTATGTGACAGCGCATGCATGCATATGGGTGTGTGATTACCTGTATATGACTGTGCATGAGTCCATGTGTATATGTGAGTGTGAGGGAGTGCCTGTATGCGAGTATGTGTGGGCATGCATGACTGTGTAGCGGGTTCAGAATCAAACTCCTACATATGGGAGGTTGCTCCAGAGAACATTATTTTTTTTAAACTTTAAAACATGCATACCTCTCAAATGTACAGATTTTTGCAGAATATCCAGATTTTTTTACTCAACAAATACAGTTAGTTAGTTAGTTAGTTAGTTAGTTAGTTAGTTAGTTAGTTAGTTAGTTAGATAGTTTATTTGTCTTTGTTTACCAGGAAAGTCCATCTGGGTAATATCCATTTTCAGTGAGACCAGGGAGAAAAGCTCAATTTGCTTACACTGCATTATACTAGGTTCCAGTTAAACACAGGGTAGTTACATTTCTATTTACATTTATATACAAATAGCTGCATTTATACATCCTAAGATTTTACAGAGGTGGAAGCTACTAAAGAGAAAGCCCCCATGCAACTTAGTGGATTGCCCAGGCAGCAGCTATGTATAAAAATTGTTTTGTCATTTCAGTGAGAAGGAGCGTTGAGAGTATGTTTTTGGAGAGTATCATACAGTGAGCACAGAGTCTTAACCTTGTGACAAGCATGTGCAGAACCACAAATGGTTAAGATGTTGATTAAGCAGTGGTTTAAAACTATTGACTTTGTTGGAGAGTATTATTTCTGTGGGGGTACTATTCCAGCATTTAGCAATATATTGGGAGTGCAGTGAGTCTTCTGCAACATTATTTGACTTATTTGTAAGTAATAAGAATGTGGTACTAGAACAGAGGCCCTTGCTGGACAGTAGAGTAGTAATACGTTTTGTAGTGCAGGGCATTTTTCTGGATGATGAATGAGTTTGGGTGCTGTAGTCAGTTGTCAATATGTTGGAGAGCTGTGGAGTTCAAGCCAGTTTAATTGCTTTACACTGTGACAAAGGTGGGTCCTATGAGGGAGATCGGTGGTAAATTTAGCTGTTTTATTGTAGCAGGAAGCATTTCCATGCAAATTCATCCTACTGGGAAGCCAGCTCTTTTATATTGTGAAGCAACAACTTCAAGTGATTATGATATACCAGTGAAAGGGAGGTGTGGTTTTGACCACAAAGAAACGATATTTTGGAATGTTTAGTGCTGCTCAGGCAACACGCTTTCATCTGAGCAATTGTCAATAAATATTTTGCTATATCTCAAACATTGCTCATAATTCTTAGATAGTTGAAGTTACTCACATGGTTTGTTTTCTTTCATATAAATGTATCTTTGCCTGTGTCTTAAGTAATAATTCAATAAAGGTGTTTGCCACCACAGCAGGCTGGTAATTTGCCTCAGATGCAGGTGAGAGACTGCTGTAGCTAAGCTGGTTCCACAGACCACTCTCCCTTTCCCCTAGATCCCTCTTTGTAACAAATAACAGCTGCTATGGACTGGGGATTAGCAATGTCTTCTGCAGCTGTTGGGCTTCCCTTAGTGGGCAAGGGAGAACCACTTTTGTTAAAAAGGTGTTGCAAGAAGGGCAGGGAGAGTGCCCCTGTTAAACCAGAATGTTGTTACCATCCCTGAGGAAGCTATTGCTGCTATTTAAAAATGTGTTTGCCTTAAGTTTCCTGTCAAAAAGAAAGAAAACTCAACTTATAACTTCTCCTGTTCCAGTTTCACTGGATAGGAGTAGTTTATTAAGTCTGGCTCAGGGTCTTGTACAGGCTATTGACCTTTCTAATCAGGTGGTTTCTGATAAAGGAAAAAGTGATTCCTCTTTTCCTGAAGGGATTCAAGAAATTAAATCCAAAGAGGAATGTGATGGAACAGAAACATTTTTCCCTCAGAATTCTGACTCAGACTCAGTGGAGAGCATGTCATCTGACTCTCCCTATCAGTGATTCTCTTTCTCTGAGACTATTTCCAGAATGTGTAGGTGTATTCAGTGGGAGAACACTGAAGTTTCTCAGTCCCCCAGAAAAGTCTATCAGCCATTACAGAAAGAATTTCCAGTACCTTTACCCATTTCCTCAGTTCTGTCATCTCTGGAGGAAGTGTGTGTCACTGCCTGCAATTTTACTGATACTCATTCTACTGCCCCTAAAAAGCAAATAGAATGTATAAAGTTCCTCTCTCTTTTAAGTTTTTATACACTCTTCCCAAACATGACAGCAGCTATACTTAATCCAGCTGCTTCCAAACATTTTAACTTTAATCCTTCCCCATTTGACAAGGATGGTAAAACAAGTCTGGGGGAAAAGTGTTTGCTTCTGCAACTTTAATTTTTAGAATGTTGAGTTGTCAGGCTCTTATGTTAATGTTTATTGTGACTAACGGTGAAAATATGAGGAATGTTTCATCTGCAGTTCCTTCCGGTGAGGAAATATCTGCTTTGTCAAGTCTGATTTATTTTATTTTTCAGGTTATTAGTCATTTAAAGTGTGTTTATAACTGCAGCTTCTACATCCAGTGAGGCTGCCACTGGTACTGTGTTGAGGAGGTTTGCCTGGCTTCATTTTCAGAACCTCCTTCGGGATGTAAAAATGAGCTTTTAAATTCACCTTTGGATAGAGATTTTGGTGCCACTGCTGCAAAGGTTATCAAAAATGTGATGAGAAGGTTAAGCTGATATACCGAGAATCTCTCAGATTTTATTACCCTCCCTCTTTAAATTTTCCAAAGGTTATTTTGCTCCTTTGTCCAAATGCAACAAGAAACCAATATTCTGGTAAGAAGACATTAAAAAACAATAGTTCCCTAAAAGAAAGTAAGAAGTCCACAGAACAAAGGACAGTCACAAAAGTTCAGAATGAGTAGGTAAGAGGCCTTGTCCCACCTCCCATCCTGTCAAGTCTTTTATCCCTTCCAGAAAGACAGATTCTCCATTTCTGTCTTTTTGGCAACAGGCTGTTTCAGATAAATGGGTTCTGAGTCTGACTCAGTGGGCAGGGTTCTCTCCTTTGAACGGAATTATTCCACATCCACAGGCCAAACCCCTGTGTTTCCTCCTGTCCGACAGCACATGCTTTATTGGGGGGGGGGTAATAATAAGAAGAATAAGAATATTTTCTGATGCCAAAAAAAAGAAAATGCCTGGAGATCAGTTATGGGTATTTTTATTAGACCAGTCCATGACAGTGCCCAAGTTCAAGATCCTTTCACAACACAATCTCTTACCCCTTCTTCTCCATTTGAGATTTTTTGGTAACCTTAAATTTAAAAGATGCTTATCATCACATTCCTACCCATTAAATCTTCAGATGTTTCGTAAGGTTTTATGTATCTAGATCACATTATCCGTATTCTGCCCTACCCTTTGGCTTACCCACTGCCCCAAGAGTGTTCACAAAGTATCTAACTCCAGTTAGAGCACATTACAGGCTACAGGGTATCCACACTGGTTCCATATTTAGATGACTTGCATATCTATGCAGACTCTTTTTCAAAGTGTCAGGAATATCTCTTTTTGGTGAGAGATCTCATATGCAGGGGGAATTCCAAGAGAACCTCAGTGCAAAGAGCTTTTCTTTCATAAACAAATATACCTGCATTTAGATCTATTCTAGGGCATTTCTCCTGATATCTCTGGTGTTACACTTACAGCCAGTAAAGATTGGAGCTTTGCAATGTCTTCTTTGACTGTTGGGGTCCCTTTAAATGACAAAGGAAGGAACACATCAGGATACTGAGTCTCATGGCATCTGTGATTCTCATGATACCTCTGGCAAGATTCCACAAGAGAAAGATACAATGGTATCTGAAGTCTCTTTGGTCCCAGCACCAACATATATTATCTTTTCAGATTCCAGTTCTGGGATGTGTGAGAAGATAAATCACTTGGTGGAGACATTAAGTACCCTGAAGTCAGGTCTCTCCCTCTCCCCTTCTGCTCCAAAACAATCAGTCACCACAGTTACCTTGCACATTGCTAGGGGGATAAAAGTGCAAGGTATCTGGGGCAACAAACAGGGACACAAGCACATAAATGTAAATGAGGACAACATACAGAGACACAAGCACACAAATGTAAAGGAGGACAACACACAGAGACACAAGCACAAAAATGTAAAGGGGGACAACAAACAGAAACACAAGGACCTAAATGTAGAGGAGGACAACAAACACAGACACAAGCACATAAATGTAAAGGAGGACAACATGCAGAGACACAGCACATAAATGTAAAGAAGGACAACAAAGACAGACTCAAGCACATAAATGCAAAGGAGGACAAAAAGGACAGACACAAGCTATTACATAAATACAAGGACCTTAAACAGAGACTGGCACATAAAATGTAAAGGAAGGACAAAACAAACAGAGAGGCCTAAGCATAAATGTAAAGGAGGACAACAAGCAGAGACACAAGCACATAAATGTAAAGGAGGACAAACAAACAGAGACACAAGCACATAAATGTATAAGAGGACAAACAAACAGAGACACAAGCACATAAAATGTAAAGGAGGACAGTACAAACAGAGTAAAACAAGCACATAAATGTAAAGGAGGAGAACAGAGATAAAGTACATAAATGTAAAGGAGGACAACAAACAGAGACAAGGCAAATAAATGTAAAGGAGGACAACAAAAGAGACACAAGC